>NC_041383.1:338393990-338590039 GCF_002162155.2 Triticum dicoccoides | reverse complement strand
CCCCCCCTTTAACGCGCAAGCTTGGTTAGATTTCGGCGCTCTACGTCATCGGGTCCCGGCCCTCGAGCTGGTCTCTGCCGTCGCTGGTTTGCCGGGGCGCGATGCCGTGGGCAAAGCCAGAGGGTGAGGGCTGGAGAGCCGGTAGGAGCCCTGAATCATGATGCTCAGGCACCCCCCCTTTAACGCGCAAGCTGCCGACATCAAGGAAGAAGAGGTGCCACGGACAGGCATCAAATAACAAGCATGATGGGTCGAATGCATGGCCCAAAAATAAATTCAAGAGGGGTACATGCCGCTGGATCTGACCCGAGCAACTTGGGGATGATGCAGCCTGAGGGGCGTCCCCAACAAAGTAAGATAAAAATACGAGCAAAAGGGATACACACCACAGGGACGGACCCACGTGGCCTGGGAATGATGCAGCCCTGAGGGCGCTCCCAGCTGGAAACGAAACTTGAAAGATGTCACCTGATAGTGTTGATGATGAAGGGGTGTTGAAGTAGCAGACGTAGCAGGCTGCGGGAGCCGATCTTCACGAGCCCCCAGGCCCAGGAGCCTCGGGAGGCTCCAGAGGCGCTGGTGGCTCCTCGCGAACCATCTCCATCTCCGCCAGGACTGCAGAATGCCTGGCCTCCTGAGCCTCCAGGATGCTCCTCATGAGGCGCTAGCGCACTGCAATCGCGTTCGGCAAGCTGTAGGGCATGCGAACGTAGTTGTGGGGCGGGCCTCCGCGGCGCCCCACACATGAGGGCCAGAAGCGCTCTTGAGAGGTGACTCAGTTGAGCCCTGGGATGTCGATGCAGACGTGCAGCCCGCCATCCTCACGTGGATGGGGAGCTGTGGCGGGTAAGCAGCGGCTGCCGCTCATGACTCTTGACTCCTGCAACTCCTGCGTGATCTGACTGACGAACTCCTGAGGGTTTGGCCCTCCTTGCTTGGCTCCTTCTTGATGGAAACGTGTTCTGAAACACGCCTCCAAGTGGTGCCCAAGCGCCTTCCTCGTGACCTTAGCAAGGTCGGTGGCCCTCCAGGTGGGAGCCCCCGAGCCCTGCTTGAGGAGGGCGCCGGGCGCGCCTCCCTATGCGATAGAAGGAGGTGCCCCCTGAGCAGGCGCAGACCCTAAGGGGCCTGCCTCCTGAGGGGTCGGGCCTGGCGATGTCTTCTTCTTCTTGGGGGCAGTCTCAGGGAGCCTCCCGCTCCCGCGATCTGGGTCTTCAAGTGATGCGGTCTGAAAAGCTCGTTCCAGGGAGCACACCGCCTCTCTTTCTTCACAAGGCACCGTGATGACTCCACCGCTTCCTGGCATCTTGAGGACGTTGTAGCCATGATGAGTCATGGCCATGAACTTGGCGAGAGCTGGGTAGCCGAGGATGGCGTTGTACGGCAGGCGAATGTGGGCGACGTCGAAGTCGATGAGCTCGGTGCGGTAGTTGTTGCGTGCCCCGAAGGTGACGGGGAGGCGGACCTGCCCAATTGGAACTGTGGAGCCGTCGGTGACTTCGGAGAAAGGCTTAGTTGGCTGAAGCTGATCGTAAGGCACTTGGAGATTGTTGAACGTCTCTACGGACAGGACATTGATCCCTGCCCCGCCATCAATGAGGGTCCTGGTGACTTGCACGTTGCTGATGACTGGGGAGCAAAGCATTGGGAGGACTCCGGCTGTGGCCGCGCACTTGAGCTGATCCGCTGAGCTGAACGTGATGGCGCACGCCGACCACCTGAGGGGGCGCGTGGCTTCAAGCTTGGGGAGGACTGCATTCACTTTGCGGGCGAACTGCTTGAAGATGCATTGAGAGGCTGGGGCTTGAGCTCCACCCAGGATGCAGGCAATCGCGCACGGCTCCTGGAAGCCCCCAGCCCCCTCGTCCTGATGATGGTCCTGATTTCTCCTTGGCTGCGGCGGTAGTGGAGGGAGGCCTGCATTTCCTTGCGGGCGATCCTCGCGAGGCCGATCCCTCCAGTCTCCCTCGCGAGGCTGATCCTGCCAGCGATCATCACGAGGTCGGTCGTGCCACCCTTGGTAAGGGCCGTGGTCTTCCCAGGGTCCTGCATTCCTTCCTCCTCCTCAGCCATAGCCGCAATCTTTGCGGTCGGGGCGTCAGCCGACCCTTCCTTCTCGCGCAGCTTGGAGGTCTTGGCATTTGTTGGTGTTGTGGTTGTGGAGGTCGTGGTACACACAGTATAGGCTGCCCTTGAAAGACTTGGGCTGATCTCTGCCCCGCTTGGTGTCTGGTTCCGCCGCGAGCACGGCAGCCCCCTTGCGCTTCACGTCCTTGGCCTTGGATTTCTTCTCTGCTAGGTCGGCGGCTGGCAGCTCGAGGAGGGAAAGGCGCCCTTCCTCAGCCCTGGCGCACTTGGTTGCCACGTTGAACAGCTCCAAGGAAGTGCACAGATCCTCATGCATCGCTAGCTCCTCCTTCATCTTGACATCGCGCACGCCGTCGGAGAAGGCCGAGATGATGGCCTCCTCGGTCACCTTGGGAATCTTGACACGTACGTTGTCGAAGCGCTGGATGTACTTCTGCAGGGTCTCCCCTAGCTGCTGCTTGATGCGGCGCATGTCGCTCACGGTAGGTGGCCGGTCGCGAGTACCTTGGAAGTTGGCGATGAAACGGGTGCGCATCTCGTCCCAGGAGGAGATCGTGCCTGGCGCCAGGTTCAGGAGCCAGGTGCCATGGGAAACCAGTTCGCCATGACCTTCTCATCCCCGTTGGTGGCTTCGATGCCCAGCTCGTAGAGCTGGAGGAACTCCGCAGGGTCGGCTGTGCCGTCGTAGCGAGGAGGCAGGTCTGGCTGGAACTTGCAGGGCCACACGACACTGCGCAGCCCGGCGATGAAGGCGCGGCATCCTGCCGTGGCCACGGGAGGCCTCTGGTGACAAGGAGCTTGGTCTTGTGGGCCCCCATGCGCTGCAGCAGGGAGCAGCGCGGGGTCTTGGCGCGCTGGGACAGGAGCGTGGTCGTGACGGACCGGAGCAGGGAGCACTCAGGCAGCTTCTTGGGGGCGAGGAACCTCTTGGCAGCTCCGCTCTTGCTGCGCTGGCGCCGGACGGGGTGGGTTCCATCGAGGGGCCACGCGCCTTGGGGCTAGGGCGCCTTCTTGAGGAGGAGGCGGCTGAGGCGCCCCCGGAGCTTCATTGCCCGCGCAGGGCGGGGCGCGGTGCAGCGAGAAGGACGGCGCGGGGAGCCCCCTGCGATGCGGACGAGCTCGGCGACACGGTCGAGCCACTCTTCATAGACGTCGTCGACCGGGCGGTAGCACAGGAGCTCCTTTGCCACGATGAGCGCAGCTCGAGCCTCCATCGCCGCACGGGGCGCGCGGGATGAAGAACCAGCCGGGGCGAGTGAGGGAGTGGCAGTGCGGCAGTCTCGCCTCATGGATGGATGCTGGGACAATGCTTGCCGCTCGTTCCCCGCCGGGCCGGTGGCGGCGTTGACGGTAGGTGACGGGGAACGGTGGGGGTGGCCGCCGACGGGGGTTGTCTGGGCGACGCGGGAAGCGAGAGTGGCTCGGCGCTCGGCGCGGGCCCGACGAGCATCTGACATGGACGCGATGGTCGGTGAAGAACAGGGCGGCGGAAGGCGAATTCCGGCGCCCCCCTACCTGGCGCGCCAAATGTCGGATTTCAGGTTCCGGCAGACCCTCTAGGTTCGAACTCTGGGGTGCGCGCGGAGATTTCACCCTCTGCCTACCTACACCTCACCGCCTTGCTATGATTTAAGCAATCGAAGGAACATCACAAAAGACACAGAGTTTATACTGGTTCAGGCCACCATTGTGGTGTAATACCCTACTCCAGTGTGTGGTGTGGTGGATTGCCTCTTGGGCTGATGATGAACAATACAAGGGAGAATAGCCTCGCGAGGGTCCGTCCTTGGCTGGTGTGATGAACTACTAGGGGGAGTTCAGTCACTCTCTCTACTGGTTTCCTGGTGAGGATCCCATTCTTTACCTCTATCTGTTCTCGTTGTCGTCGTTGTTGTCGTCCTTGTAGTGGCTAGTCCTATTTATAGGCAAAGGCCCTGGGCCTCCTCCCAAATATTGAGCGGGAAGGGCGCCAACAATTGGCCATTTTGAAGGGGAACATCTAGTACACTTATCCTGACTAAAGTTGGTCCTCGCCTGCTAAAGGCTCTGGTGGTGACGCCGGCTTGGGCTCCATGATGACCTCCATCCGACCGTTCCGCTGGTCTTGGTCTTGTTGCACCGAGATGGATGCCTTTGCTTGATGCTCCCGCCTACGCTTGCTCCCTATGCACCAAAGAGGAAAGGGAGGACATTGCGCGGCCTGGCGCCCGCATGGCGTCCTTGGACGTCATGGCTTGCGTCATGGGCACCTCGTGAGGTACCCCACCTTGATCTCTCCGCCTCCTCGCGAGCCAGCCTGACGAGGCCATGCCTGAGGAAGCCTCCTGTCATCCGCCCCGCGAGGCTTGGCCGCTCGCGAGGGTCTTGATCTCGTGCTGATGAAGGTGGGCCATGCTGGTCCGCCCCTTGGGCCACGCCGCAGGCCGAAGGCAGGCAAGTCTGGGGACGCCCATTCCCAGAACGCCGACAGCCCATGTGGCACTTCAATGGGGAAGACGATGCCACCCGCTGTGGTCGTAAAGGTCCGGACTCCGCCAGTGCTCTGGAAAGAATACTGTCCGGTTTATATAAAGGAGAAGAAGAGGAGTTCCTCCGTATCAAACCGCGGGATGGATTTTCCATGTACAACTCCCCAAGCTGGGTAAGCCGTTACTCTTTACCCAACTCTATCCATTCTTGCGCCCTTCATCACAATCATTTACCTTGATATTTCTAAGCAGGAACTGAGGAAGGCCGTGAAAGAGTTCAACGGCCCCTCTCCGCAGCTAGAGGATCTTGGCTGGGCCCTCAACCCCGGACTTGAAGAAGATCCGGATATATCTGTGGAGCTTGTCGATGGGACATTTTATCAGGCAAGCTGCGATGGCCCCTTGGTGGCTATTATCGCCGATTATCCTGGACTGCTCCCTGCGTCACGTGTAAGCAAAGCTGAAGCTTTAACTTCTGAATAGGATTCCTTCCTTATACCATGCCTTATGCACAAATATCGTATTTTTATAGAGACGACCATCAGAATGCGGCACGGAGCCCCTGGGGGCTCGTTAGCAAAGGGCATCCGGGCTAGGCAAGCTCAAGAGGAAGGTGGTTAAGGTCGAAATGCCGTCGCAGAGGTATAGTTATAATCTGCTCTGTGATTATCACGTTTGAAAAGTAACAGCATCCATCGTGTCCTGGCAGAAAGAGTAGTCGCCAGACTATATCCGGAGATCCTGCCGGTCACGCCTCCACCAGCCGGATTCCAGAACTGGCTTCAAGAGAGGAGGCCAATCCGGGGCTGATGCCGAATTGTCCTCCGATATAGGATGTGGATAGGCTCTCTGCCACAAATTCCAAAGTAGAGAGCGCCATGAATCATAGGCGCCGACGGGCCATACTTCGCAATGGTATCTTTTCCAAAGAGGCATTCAATGCCTTAAATTCAGGAGACGCATACATCCGACCTACCCAAGATGGACTCGCTCGAGCGATGGACCAGTATGCAAAAGATATACGGGTAAGAAAATTTGATAAGCATGTATATCAGTAGCCCCTGAGACTTGAAACAGTTGGAACAACTGATTGAAGGATCATTGTATGCACAGGTTCTTGTAGAGAAGAATACCCATTTGTGTCGTGAGCTAGAGGAGTGCAAGACCCAGCTGAGAGCCGCGGTTGCCAAACTAGAGGAATCCCAGAAGGCCTCATCTGGTAACACTTGTCTCAATAGAGAAATTTTAAGGACATATGTCAGTTAGTATTTGGCTTGCTTTATAAGTCTAACAGAAAATTCTGCAAACAATCCCGGGGAGAATCCGGAGATCGGAAAAGATAGTGAGTCACATCTCCAAAGACAGCTAAAGGCTGGCGAGTGTGTGCTTACGCAGGTTAGGCAGGAGAAAAATAATCTCCAGGATGCCAACATTCGGCTGGGCGTCGAATTAGCAGATGTTCGAGCTCAGCTTGCGGACTCCATGAAGGAGAACAGGAGGCTTCATCGCGGCATATATGGTAAGTGCTTAAACGGACTGCAGTATAGTTCGGTGAGGAAGCATATTAAAAGAGTTTATGTCTGTACGTATGCTGACGGCCGTCCTGAAGAGGAGATGCCCGAGTCCGCAGGCAATTTGCTGCAAGATCTCTCACAACTGCACGGACGAGCTCGACACATGATGCAGGGTATTGCCCAGGCCTTGAGCCCATCCGCTTCCCTGCCAGGACGCATAGGGGAGCTCGTGGATATGCTCAAAGGAGCACGGCAGCGCTTCCGGTTATGGAAGGTATCAGCCTGCCGACAAGGTGCAAGGGAAGCCTTGGCCATGGTGAAGACGCGATACGCCACGGTTGACCCGAACCATATGGCCGAAGTCCGACCGGCGGGGCCAGATGGGCGAGAGATTCCTGTAAGTCTGGTGTATGACCAAGTAGCAATAGCCGCAAAGTATTCCCAACAGGATTGTAGGCTAGATAGCCTGTTGGATGGTATAGAGGAAGAATATAGCCAGTCAAAGTGACTATGTAATTGATACGTCTCCAATGTATCTACTTTTCCAAACACTTTTGCCGTTGTTTTGGACTCTAACTTGCATGATTTGAATGAAACTAACCCGGACTGACGCTGTTTTCAGCAGAACTGCCATGATGTTGTTTTATGTGTAGAAAAGAAAAGTTCTCAGAATGTCCTGGAAATCCAAGGAGGCACTTTTTGGAATTAATAAGAATTTTTGGCGAAAGAATCAAGGCCAGGGGGCCCACAGGATGTCCACGAACCGGGGGCGCCCCCCCCTAGGGCGTGCCCTCCTATCTCGTGGGACCCCTGGACCTCCACCGACCTCAACTCCAACTCCATATATTCACGTTCGGGGAGAAAAAAACAGAGAGAAAGTTTTATCGCGTTTTACGACACGGAGCCGCCACCAAGCCCTAATCTCTCTCGGGAGGGCTGATCTGGAGTCCGTTCGGGGCTCCGGAGAGGGGGATTCGTTGCCGTCGTCATCATCAACCATCCTCCATCACGAATTTCATGATGCTCACCGCCGTGTGTGAGTAATTCCAACATAGGCTTGCTGGACGGTGATGGGTTGGATGAGATTTACCATGTAATCAAGTTAGTTTTGTTAGGGTTTATCCCTAGTATCCACTACGTTCTGAGATTGATGTTGCTATGACTTTGTTATGCTTAATGCTTGTCACTAGGGCCTGAGTGCCATGATTTTAGATCTGAACCTATTATGTTTTCATGAATATATGTGTGTTGTTGATCCTATCTTGCAAGTCTATAGTCACCTATTATGTGTTATGATAAGACAACCCCGAAGTCACAATAATCGGGATACTTCTCGGTGATGACCATAGTTTGAGGAGTTCATGTACTCACTATGTGCTAATTCTTTGTTCCGGTTCTCTATTAAAAGGAGGCCTTAATATCCCTTAGTTTCCGCTAGGACCCCACTTCCACGGGAGGGTAGGACAAAAGATGTCATGCAAGTTCTTTTCCATAAGCACGTATGACTATTTACGGAATACATGCCTAGATTACATTGATGAATTGGAGCTAGTTCTATGTCACCCTATGTTATAGCTATTACATGAGGAATCGCATCCGGCATAATTATCCATCACTGATCCATTGCCTACGAGCTTTTCACATATTGTTCTTAGCTTATTTACTTTTCCGTTGCTACTGTTACAACTACTACAAAAACCCAAAAACATTTATCTTTACTTTTGCTACCGTTACCTTTATTATCATACCACATTTGCTACTAAACACTTTGCTACAGATACTAAGTTATCTAGGTGTGGTTGAATTGAAAACTCAACTGCTAATACTCAAGAATATTCTTTGGCTCCCCTTGTGTCGAATCAATAAATTTGGGTTGAATACTTTACCCTCGAAAGCTGTTGCGATCCCCTACACTTGTGGGTTATCAAGACTAATTCTAGCGCCGTTGCCGGGGAGCATAGCTCTATTCTCTGAGTCACTTGGGATTTATATCTATTGATCACTATGAAGAACTTGAAAGACGATCGAACTGCTATTTTGCCCTCAACTACGAGGGCAGGTAAGGAACTGCCATCTAGCTCTGCACTAGATTCTCCTTCCGTTATTAATAGGCTTGCGACACCTAAACCTGCTACTGCTATGAATTTTGATATGTCGCATGTTATTGATGATGCCACTTCTGCTATGCATGATGAAACTACTTCTGTGCGTGATACTACTTTTCCATTAGGTGAATTTCTTGATGAACAACTTGCTAGAGTTAGGGGGAATGAAATTACTGAAGAACCTATTATTGATGATAGTGATGATGAAGGTTCTCACAATGATTATGTATTGTCTGTTGTTCCTAAGGGTTATGTTATGAATGAAGAAGCTGCTACGGAAATCTTTGCTTGCAATGATAGATATGATCTTAAGAAATTATTAGCTAAATGGAAGCAGCAGTCTCTTAATGCTAGAATAAAACCTGACCCTGCTTTTGCTACTTCACCTATCTGTGTTACTGATAAGGATTATGAATTCTCTATTGATCCTGAAATTATTACTTTAGTTGAATCAGATCCTTTTTATGGCCTTGAATCTGAAACTATTGTGGCACATCTTACCAAGTTGAATGATATAGCCACCCTGTTAACTCATGATGAGAAGTCTTGCTATTTTTATATCCTTAAGATATTTCCGTTCTCATTAAAGGGTGATGCTATGCGTAGTCCCCAGGATATGATTTATTACTTCTCTGCTAAATATTTCCATGCTCATAAGAAACAAGCTGCCTTGCGGGAAATATATAGTTTTGTGCAAATCAAAGAAGAGAGTCTCCCACAAGCTTGGGGGAGGCTTCTCCAGTTACTTAATGCTTTGCCTGATCATCCTCTTAAGAAGAATGAAATACTTGATATCGTTTATAATGGACTAACCCATGCTTCCAAGGACTACTTGGATAGTTGTGCTGGTTGTGTTTTCAGGGAAAGAATGGTCGACGAAGCTGAAATATTATTGAATAATATGTTGACTAATGAAAATAATTGGACTCTTCCTGAGCCAGTTCCTGAAGTAATTCCTGAACCAATTGAGCCAACTCCTGAGCCTATTCCTAAACCCACTCCGAAGAAGAGAGGTGTTTTATTTCTCAGTCCTGAAGATATGCAAGAGGCAAAGAAATCAATGTAAGAAAAAGGTATTAAAGCTGAAGATGTTAAGAATTTACCTCCTATTGAAGAAATAACTGGTCTTAATTTACCGCCTGAAGAACCACATTTTCTTGATAACCGACACAGGTAGTAAAGGTAAATTCTCTCTATAGATATGATAAAGTTGAAGTCCCCTCTACTATCATAGCCCATTCTTAGATGATTTTGATGACTTTATGGCTAGACAAGAAAGTTTTAATGCTCATGTTTGTAGAGAGTTAAAGAATAATGCTTTCGAGATAGGACACGTAGGCGATAATATGCTTCTATGGTTTCTACTCAAGCTGAGCAAGTACTTAAAGCTCAGAATGATTTTCTTGATGAATTGAATAATAAAAATGACTTTGCTGTTAGAGTGGCTACTAGAACTGGTAGAATGACTTAGGAACCTTTGTATCCTGAAGGCCACCCTAAGAGAATCGAGCAAGATTCTCAGAGAAATAATTTAGAGGCACCTAGTTCTTTTAAAAATAAGAAAACAAAAAACGATAGGACTTTGCATGCTTCTAGTGAACCTATTGTAGACACACCTGAGAATCCCAATGATATTTCTATTTCTGATGCTGAAACACAATCATGTGATGAAGATGAACCTAGTGATAATGTTAATGATAATGTTCATGTTGATGCTCATCCTAGGAAAAACAATGATGTAGAGATTGAACCTGTTGTTGATCTTGATAACCCACAATCAAAGAACCAACCCTATGATAAGAGAGATTGTGTTGCTAGGACGCATGGTAAAGAAAGAGAACCATGGGTTCAGAAACCCATGCCCTTTCCTCCTAAACCATCCAAGTCAAAGGATGATGAGGATTTTGAGCGCTTTGCTGAAATGATTAGACCTATTTTCTTACGTATGCGCTTAATTGATATGCTTAAAGTGAATCCTTATGCTAAGTATATGAAGGATATCATCACAAATAAAAGAAAGATACCGGAAGCTGAAATTTCCACCATGCTTTCTAATTACACTTTTAAGGGTGGAATACCAAAGAAACTTGGAGATCCGGGTGTACCAACTATACCATGCTCTATTAAAAGAAATTATGTTAGAACTGCTTTATGTGATCTTGGAGCCGGTGTTAGTGTTATGCCTCTGTCTTATATCATAGACTTGAATTGAATAAGTTGATACCTACTGAAATATCTTTCCAAATGGCTGATAAATCAACTGCTATACCTATCAGTATTTGTGAGGATGTGCCTGTTGTGGTTGCAAATGTCACTATCTTAACGGACTTTGTTATTCTTGATATCCCCGAGGACGATAGTATGTCAATTATCCTTGGTAGACCTTTTCTTAATACCTCAGGGGCTGTTATTGATTGCAACAAAGCCAATGTCACTTTTCATGTTAATGGTAATGAGCATACGGTACACTTTCTGAGGAAACAATCTCAGGTTCATAGCATCAATTCTATTGAAAAAGTTCCAACTATCATTTTTAGAGGTTTTGAATTTCCTCTCCCTACTGTCAAGAAAAAGTATGATATTTTTATTGTTGGGAATTTTCATATCCCCGTTGAGGTAACTTAGTGTTATTCGAAATTTCTCAGGTTCCGTGTTATTCGAAATGAGTTTGTTAACAAGACTTGATCAACCTTGTTAGTTGGTTCAGATGATCACGAGATGAATGAGACTAGAAGGCACAACCTTCTGCACCCTTTTTTTACTTTTTTTTTATTTAGAATAAATAAAGCAAAAATAGTATTATCCGTCTATTTTCTAAATTATCCATGCAATAAAAAATAGTTCAAAAATAAAAGTGCTCCAAATGCCCTACAAATTTAGTATGATTTTTCTAGAATATTTGAGGATTTTAGGCACTAGAATCACTGCAGGAGGGGCAAGCACCAGGCCACTAGAATGGAGGGCGCGCCCCCCTATCTCGTGGGCCCCTGGTGGCCCCCCTCCACTTATTCCAGCACCCACACACTTCATCTTCTACCCAAAAATCCCCATCCAGCTCAAGCACGAGTTCTAGCTCGTTTTGCTGCGATTTTCGATCTCCTAGCTCAAAGCTCCATTCACAAAACTGCTTTGGTAGATTGTTGCTTGGTATGTGACTCCTCCATTGGTCCAATTAGTTTTTGTTCTAGTGCTTTATTCATTGCAAATTTTTGCTGCATAGGTGACCATGTTCTTGAGCTTTCATGTTAAATTTTTGACGTCCCAAGCAATTCCAATGCATGATATAGGCTCTAAGCACTTGTAGGAGTAGTTGCTATCAATCTGGTTTAGTTTTATTCACTTTTATTTTGAAGTTACTAAAATTTCAGAAATTTTCAGAAAATGTTGAGGAAACTTTTGAGGGGCTCTTCTAGCCAAAGCTCTTAGGAAAAACAAGCCAAAGAGAAGGAAAAGCCCAAGTATAATCTTCCTCGCTTAGCGGAAGTACGGTCATGTGAATGGCCATGTGAGGATTTCTTGAAAGAAGCTGGAATTCATGAAGATTTTTATGCTTTAATCGAGACTGCATGCCTCACCGGTTTCATGAACGACATAATCGATCAGTATCTCTTACTTACCAATACTCTCGTGCAAAACTTTTATTATTATCCTAAGAAGTCACCGCCTACAGTATCATTTCATTTATATGATGAATTCAAAGAAATGTCTTTACGTCATTTTTGCGCGGTACGTAGGATACCTTATGAGGGAGAATTAGATGAACCCCATCGTGAAGATGTATGTGGCTTTGTTAATACTATTGCTATAGAGGAGCCAAAGAAGGGTTCCGAGGCGAAAGTCTCTAGCATACACTTTCCTGTTTTACGCTACTTTGCCATATTTGCTAGTAGATGCGTGATTGGTCGTGGAAATAGTGGAAACTTGAGCGTTCCTGATATTATCATTCTTCAACATACTTTGCTTGGAGACCATATTTTTAGTATGGGTGCCGTCGTTGCTAAATGGCTAGCCCTGAATCGTACAAAAGGCCCCATTTTTTGAGGTATCTATGCTGCACATCTTGCTAAATATTTTCAGATACCCATTAGGCACCATGAGAAGGGGGATATAAAATTGCCTCCTCACATTTTAGATTACAAGATCATGGTAGCACACAAGTTTATTGTTGACAACGAAGAAAAGATGCTCTTGTATAAACTGAGATTTAATAAGAAGCACATTGAGATTATTATTTTGCCTGCGCCTCTGTTGTTTGATTTGCTTGGAGAAAATCGTCTTGTCACGCCGGAAGCGGTGAACAATCATCGAGCTCAAGCTTTTACTCCAGAACCTGAACCTGAGCTGGACCCTTATCGTGCATCATCTGTCCAGTGGGATCCAGAGATGACCAGCCAGTGGTATCCTGATTACACCTCTCATTACACCGGGGAGAGTAGTGGCGGTCCTTGGTACTAGACCAACTTAGGCCAAAAGCCTAAGCTTGGGGGAGTAAGTATTTCTCACCGACTTTACATTCATGTTCACACACTAGTCGTCGGTGCTCATACTCTTTCATTGTATTATCCATGCTAGTTTAAATTTCTTTTTCTAGCTTTCTTCTTATGTGTTTGATAAACTTTAAGAAAAACCAAAAAAAATAGTTAGTTTAATTTCCATGCTTGTAATAGAATTAAAATGAAAACCCAAAAAGATGTCTAGTTCTTCTTCTTACTTGTTGGGAGCTTTCCCGTGTAAATAGTTTTATTTTATTTTCTTTCCTTTGGGGGTCGAGAAGACTATATTGAAAATGCTTAGTGGCTCTTATATGCATGATTGTTTATTGAACATAGAGCCCATATTACTTGTGTTCTCTTTTGAGTTGAATGCTTGCAGATTCTAGCTTAGTCCAATGCACGTGCACTCTTATTATTATACACATCATTCGGTCGTGCAAGTGAAAGGCAATAATGATGATATATGATGGACTTATTGGGATGAGAAAAGCTGGTATGAACTCAACCTCTCTTGTTTTTGTAAATATGATGAGTTCATCGTTTTTGAGTCAGCTATTATGAAGTAAACATATTTGAAATGACATTTAGAGATTATAGTTGCTTGTGCCATGCTTGATTAGCTATGAGTTATAATGGTTTACCTTGCGTGCCAACATGCTATTAGAATAATTATGATGTGGTATAATGGGATGGTATCCTCCTTTGAATAAATTGAGTGACTCGACTTTTCACATGTTCACGCATGTAGTTGAATCAAATCAACATAGCCTTCATGATATTTATGTTCATGGTGGATTATATCCTACCCATGCTTGTACTCGGTGTAAATTAATTTTAATGCATGTTTACGACTGTTGTCGCTCTCTCAGTTGGTCGCTTCCCAGCCTTTTGTTAGCATTCACCTGTACTAAGCGGGAATACTGCTTGTGCATCCAAACTCCTTAAACCCCAAGTTGTTCCATATGATTCCACTATACCTACCTATATGTGGTATTTAACTGCCGTTCCAAGTAAATTTGTATGTGCCAAACTCCAAACCTTCAAATGAAATTCTGTTTTGTATGCTCGAGCATCTCATGTTTCAATTAGGGCTGCCTATATCTTCCATGCTAGGTGGGTTATTCTCACGAGGAGTGGACTCCGCTCCTCACTAACGAGAAAGGCCCGGTAACCGGGATGCCCAGTCCCATGATCCAAAAAGATCAAAGCAAATCAAAATAATTAAACAAAACTCCCCCAGGGCTGTTGTATGTTGGAGGCACTCGTTGATTCGAGCAAGCCATGGATTGATGCTTGTTGGTGGTTGGGGGAGTATAAACCTTTACCATTCTATTTGGGAACTGCCTATAATGCATGTAGTATGCAAGATACAACCATCTCATAGTTGTTGCGTTGACAGTGAAAGTATGCCGCTCAAAATGTTATTCAATCTCAATTTTAGAATCGAGATCTGGCACCTCTACAAATCCCTGCTTCCCTTTGTGAAGGGCCTATCTATTTACTTTTATGTTGAGTCATCACCCTTCTTATTAAAAGCACCCGCTGGAGAGCACACTGTCATTTGCATTCATTACTATTGGTTTATATTGGGTATGACATGACTGGATCTCTTTTACCATGAATTACAATGTTTAGTCAGTCCTTGATCTTTAAAGGTGCTCTGCATTTATGTTTTGCGGCCTCAGACAGGGCTAGCGAGATAGCATTTTGTTATATCATGTTATGATTATTTTGAGAAAGTGTTGTCATCCGAGTTTTATTATTATGGCTCGCTAACTGATTTTGCTATTGATATGAGTAATTGTGAGAGCTAAGTGTTATTGTGAGTATGGTTACTTCATAATATTTGCTGAAACTTGAATGCTGGCTTTTCATGTTTACAACAAGAGCAAGCAGAGTTTGTAAAAGTTTTTCTTTATCACTTTCAGTTTATCAACTGAATTGCTTGAGGACAAGCAAAGGTTTAAGCTTGGGGGAGTTGATACGTCTCAAACGTATCTACTTTTCCAAACACTTTTGCCCTTGTTTTGGACTCTGACCTGCATGATTTGAATGAAACTAACCCGGACTGACGTTGTTTTCAGCAGAATTGCCATGATGTTGTTTTATGTGTAGAAAAGAAAAGTTCTCGGAATGTCCTGGAAATCCACGGAGGCACTTTTTAGAATTAATAAGAACTTTTGGCGAAAGAATCAAGGCCAGGGGGGCCCACAGGCTGTCCACAAGACAGGGGGGCGCCCCCCCTAGGGTGCGCCCTCCTATCTCGTGGGCCCCCTGGACCTCCACCGACCACAACTCCAACTCCATATATTCATGTTCGGGGACAAAAAAAATCAGAGAGAAAGTTTCATCTTGTTTTACGACACGGAGCCGCCGCCAAGCCCTAATCTCTCTCGGGAGGGCTGATCTGGAGTCCGTTCGGGGCTCCGGACAGGGGGATTCGTCGCCGTCGTCATCATCAACCATCCTCCATCACCAATTTCATGATGCGCACCGCCGTGCGTGAGTAATACCATCGTAGGCTTGCTGGAAGGTGATGGGTTGGATGAGATTTACCATGTAATCAAGTTAGTTTTGTTAGGGTTTGATCCCTAGTATCCACTACGTTCTGAGATTGATGTTGCTATGTCTTTGCTATGCTTAGTGCTTGTCACTAGGGCCCGAGTGCCCTGATTTCAGATCTGAACCTATTATGTTTTCATGAATATGTGTGTGTTCTTGATCCTATCTTAAAAGTCTATAGTCACCTATTATGTGTTATGATCCGACAACCCCGAAGTGACAATAATCGGGATACTTCTCGGTGATGACCATAGTTTGAGGAGTTCATGTATTCACTATGTGCTAATGCTTTGTTCTGGTTCTCTATTAAAAGGAGGCCTTAATATCCCTTAGTTTCTGCTAGGACCCCGCTTCCACGGGAGGGTAGGACAAAAGATGGCATGCAAGTTCTTTTCCATAAGCACGTATGACTATTTATGGAATACATGCCTACATTACATTGATGAATTGGAGCTTGTTCTATGTCACCCTATGTTATAGCTATTACATGAGGAATCACATCCGGCATAATTATCCATCACTGATCCATTGCCTACGAGCTTTTCACATATTGATCTTCGCTTATTTACTTTTCCATTGCTACTGTTACAACTACTACAAAAACCCAAAACCATTTATCTTCACTTTTGCTACCGTTACCTTTATTATCATATCACTTTTGCTACTAAACACTTTGCTGCAGATACTAAGTTATCCAGGTGTGGTTGAATTGACAACTCAAATGCTAATACTCAAGAATATTCTTTGGCTCCCCTTGTGTCGAATCAATAAATTTGGGTTGAATACTTTACCCTCGAAAGCTGTTGTGATCCCCTACACTTGTGGGTTATCAGTAATTCAAAGGACATATGTAGTCCCTAGCTGGATTAAAAATCATTTGTCATGGTGGACCTTTTCTCTTCAGCCCCCGGACCCAACAATCCGGGGTGTATCTGAATACCCGCTTAGTTATGTAAACCGGGGTATGTGTGGAAACCAAGCGTAGCGGTCATAAGTGCTTAAAAAGACAAGTACCCAACTAGTTATGTTATATTACATGGGTAGTAAGAAACATCTTCCAGAGAGAGTAGTTCCGTTAGGGGTTCCTTTCCCTGGGTATGCATGCATCGATGTGCATGTCCGAACTGCGAACAGAAGCGCATGATACAAAACATCTGGGGATTCACGTTGTAATAAACGAAAAAAACATCTTATGTTCGCCGACAGAATATTCCCTTAAGAACGCTAGCTTTCGGCTTCACCCAGTTTGAGGTACACATCCGGCAGAACCGGCAGTAACAATCGCAGAGGTGCTCCCCTTATGCCCTAGCCGAATTAACGGGAACGTAGGGCATAAACACAAGAGCCACGCAACCCAGCATGGCCAAATCTTAAGTCATATCGATGCATATAATGGTGAAGAAAACGCACATATGGAAACAGGACGCATATGTGGTAGGCAGGAAGCCACAAAAGTCATTATATTTAGCTTCCGTATAGGAAGGCCCCAGGTATGGTGAGCACACATAGTGCGGCCAGAGCAATCCGAGCATCCGCACTGTATTTAATACTTTGTATGAAGAAGGTAAAAAGGGCGAGAAAGGAAAAAGGGAGAACATAATTGAAAGAGCGGGGTAAGGAGACGAACACTGAGTTCGACACTAGGCGTAGAATCTCCGAAGTCTAACTGCGTTCCATGGGTTCGGCTCGAGTCGATTATCGGATGCATCGCGCAGATGGTACGCTCCTCCGATGAGAATTTTATCAATGATGAAGGGACGCTCCCACTTGGGTTTGAGCTTGTCCTTCTTCTTCTCCGGTCGGCGTAGAACGAGTTCGCCAACATTATAAGTTTTGTCCCGCACTTCTCTGCTTTGATATCTTTGAGCCTGCTGCTGATAGAATGCGGAATGGGCTTGTGCAACGTCGCGCTCCTCGTCCAGGGCATCTAAGTTGACCTGCCGATCTAGCTCGGCTTCCTTCTCTTCGTACATGCGCACGCGAGGTGAGTCATGGATTATGTCACAGGGTAGTACTGCTTCTGCGCCGTACACCATAAAAAATGGTGTATATCCGGTGGTACGAATTGGCGTGGTCTGCAGCCCCCAGAGTACGGAGTCGAGATACTCGAACCAGTGCGTGTCCAATTCTGTCAAGGATCGCACTAGCTGGGTTTGATGCCGCTCATGATGAGACCATTTGCATGTTCGACCTGGCTGTTTTTTTGGGGATGATAGACAGAGGCGTAATCGAGCTTAATTCCCATGTTGCCGCACCAAGTTTTCACTTCCTCGGCTGTGAAGTTTGAGCCACTGTAAGTGATGATGTTGTGGGGGACACCATAACGGTGTACAACCCCTGATATAAAGTCTATCACTTGTCCGGATTAGGCCGTTTTAACTGGTTTGACTTCTATCCAATTGGTGAACTTGTCGACCATGACCAATAAGTATTTTTTTCTTATGGCTTCCCCCTTTAAGAGGTCCGACCATATCCAGCCCCCAGACCGCGAAGGGCCAAGTTATGGGGATTGTTTGGAGAGCGGTAGGGGGCATATGGCTCTGATTGGTGAAGAGCTGGCAACCGACGCAATGTTGGTCAAGGTCCTATGCATCTGCCTGGGCCGTTGGCCAATAAAAACCTGGAAGGAAGGCTTTGCTAACAAGTGCCCGAGCCGCAGCATGGTGCCCGCCGAGTCTGGCATAGATTTCAGCCAAAAGCTGCCGCCCTTCCTCTTCGGAGATGCATCTTTGGAGCACTACAGTGGCACTTTTCTTATAGAGCTCTCCCTCATGGACTTTGTAGGCCTTGGAACGCCGCACAATACAATGTGCTTCATTTTGGTCCTCGGGGAGATCTTACCTATTTAGGTAGGCCAAGAAGGGCTCGGTCCACAGGACGATGACAGCCATGATTTGGTGGGCCGAAGGTGTTATTTCGGCAGCGGAGTCCCCGATTACGTCAGATGGTTCAGAATCTTGGGTTGTATTCGGAGCCGGACTGGTGTTGCCGGACTCCCCTTCCCATACCACAGATGGCTTGAACATCCTTTCCAAGAATATATTAGGTGGGACGAGGTCGCGTTTAGCACCGATGGGGGCGAGGATATCCGTCGCTTGATTGTTTTCTCGGGCCACATGGTGGAATTCGAGCCCCTCGAGCCGAGCTGACATTTTTAGGATGGCATTACGGTAGGCTGCCATTTTCGGATCCTTGGCAACAAAAATCTCCGTTTATTTGTGATATTGCGAGATTTGAGTCCCCACGCACTACTAGGCGTTGAATGCCCATAGAGACTGCCATACAAAGACCATGCAACAGAGCCTCGTATTC
The DNA here is from genome assembly GCF_002162155.2 of Triticum dicoccoides. Classification (NCBI taxonomy): domain Eukaryota; kingdom Viridiplantae; phylum Streptophyta; class Magnoliopsida; order Poales; family Poaceae; genus Triticum; species Triticum dicoccoides. The sequence goes on along the minus strand of NC_041383.1, from coordinate 338,571,497 downwards.
GGCTACGTTGTTGGAGTCTGTGTATAATATTTGGAGTATGTATTGGACCGTGTCTCCGGTGGGGGATGTCAGGACTACACCCGCTCCCAATCCGGCCAGCATTTAGAACCGTCGAAGTGCATGATCCAACTAGAGTACGCGTCATACTCTTTAGGGAGTTCGGCTTCTGTCCCTTCGGCGACAAAGTCAACCAGTACTTGCGACATAATGGCCCGCCTTGGTTTGTATGTTATGTCAAACAGAAGGAGCTTGATAGCCCATTTAGCAATCCGTCCCATGGCGTCGTGGTTGTTTATTGTGTCGTTGAGTGGTACTTCGGAGGCCACCGTAAACGAACACTCTTGAAAGTAGTGTCGTAGCTTTCGGGATGCCATGAAGACCGCGTATGCTATCTTTTGATAGTGTGGGTATCGGGATTTGCATAGAGTGAGGACAGTGGACATGTAATATACCATCTTTTGGAGCGGGAACTTGTATCCGTCTGCTTCTCGTTCGACGACGAGCACTACGCTTACAACCTGATGTGTTGCAGCTATGTAATAGCATAGGTTCACCGGTATTTGGCGCGGTCAGGACTGGCTTGCTGGCCAATAGGGTCTTTATTTCATCCAGTCCGGCCGTGGCCGCATTCGTCCACTCGAAGTGTTCGGTGCATCGAAGAAGGCGGTAAAGAGGTAGTGCCTTTTCTCCTAATCAGGAGATAAAGCGGCTTATGGCAGCCACGCATCCAATTAGTTTCTGGATATGCTTGAGGTCTGTTGGGATAGCCAACTGCGACAAAGCTCGGATTTTTGCCGGATTTGCTTCGATTCCTCTATTGGAAACGATGAAGCCGAGCAACTTCTCGGAGGGTACGCCAAAAACACATTTTTCCAGGTTGAGCTTGATGTCGTATGTTCGAAGGTTGTTGAACGTGAGTCTCAAGTTATCAATTAAAGTTTCGACGTGTCTTGTTTTTATGACCACGTCGTCCACGTATGCCTCCACTGTTTTGCCGATTTGCTTCTCTAGGCATGTCTGAATTGATAGGTTGCGCCGGCATTTTTGAGCCCGAAAGGCATAGTGTTGAAATAGAAGGGGCCATATGGCGTTATGAAGGCCGTTGTGGCTTGTTCGAATTCCGCCATCTTTATTTGATGGTATCCGGAGTATGCATCGAGGAAACATAGTGAGTCGTGTCCTGCGGTGGCGTCGATGATTTGGTCAATGCAAGGGAGGGGGAAGGGATCCTTGGGGCAGGCCTTGTTGAGGTCTTTGAAATCGACACATAGGCGCCAAGATTTGTCCTTCTTTGGTACCATTACCAAATTGGCCAGCCAATCCGGATGTTTTATATCTCTGATGAATCCGGCCTCAAGTAGCTTGGCTAGCTCTTCTCCCATGGCTTGCCGTTTAGGCTCTGAGAAGCGCCTAAGAGTCTGTTTGACTGGCTTGTATCTTTTTAGTATATTGAGGATGTGTTCGGCCAGCCTGCGTGGGATGTCCGGCATGTCTGAAGGATGCCAGGCGAAAATGTCCCAATTATCGCGTACGAAGTCTCGTAGTGCGGCGTCCATTGTGGGGCTCAACTGTGTACCGATGGAAGCTGTCTTTGTGGGGTCCGTTGGGTGGACCTGGAATTTGACTATCTCGTCCGTGGACTTGGGTCGTTTGTCGAGTATCACGTCGTATCTGTCCACTGTGGCATGCATCACTCTTAGTTCTTCAGGCGCTAGGGCTTCAGATAATGCTTCCAGGGCTAGTGCGGTAGTTTTATTTTCGGCGCGGAGTGCGGCGTCCGGATCACTGGCTAGAGTGATGATTTTATTAGGTCTGGGCATTTTGAGTTTCATGTACCCGTAATGGGGTATAGCTTGAAAGCTCGTGAGTGCGTCTCGCCCAAAATGAGCGCGGTCCGCTGCTGAACGGGGCCACTTGGAACGTGATTTCTTCGGACCTATAATTCTCCGGCGTGCTGAATACCACATCCAATGTGATTTTTCCCGCACACCGTGCCTCCCTACTAGGGATGATTCCCCTGAAGGTCGTGCTGCTTTGCTCCATGCGGCTTTTATCAATTTCCATCTTGTTGAGGGTTTCTTCATAGATCAGGTTTAATCCGCTTCCGCCGTGCATCAGTACTTTAGTGAGCCGGAAGCCATCCACGATTCGGCTAAGGACCAAAGCGGCTGGTGCCCGAACTGTTTGGAATTGAGGTTCGTCACTGGCACTAAAGGTTATAGCAGTGTCGCTCCACGGATTTATTTTTGCCACATGGCAGATTTCAGTGAAACTTCGATGAGCTCGCTTGCGCCTATTATTTGAGGGGAAAGTCTCGAAGACTGTCAGTACCGCATTGTTGTCTTCGGCGGGATGTGGCTCTTCTTTATGGTTTACAAGAAGAACCTTGCCGCTTTTCGCTACCTGTCGGAGTATCCAGCATGCTCTAAGGCTATGCGTTGGCGTGGTATCCGGCATGCTGTGAATTTTGCATGGCCCATTGAGCCATTCTTCCAATACGGTTCCACGCCCTGGAGCGTGCTTTGGTTTTTTGGGAATTGGATCGGGTAACTTATGAGAGTTTGCCCTTTTAGTTCGGACGAAGGTTTAGTGAGAGTCGGATTATCCCAGAAGTTTGTTTGGGTTTTCCAGGCACTTTCCATCGCACAGTACTTCTTTACTAGGGCTGCTAAGTTAGCAAAGTGTACTTTGTCACGGCGACTTATAGCATTAAGGATCCCTTTGTTCGTGCAATTTTTGAAGAAAAGTGAGATTGAGTCTTCCTCGCGATAGTCCTTGACCCCGTTTATCACAAGGAGGAATCTGGCCCAGTAGCGATGTACTGTCTCTTGGGGCTCTTGTCTGATATGGGAAGGACGACATAAGTCTGGGTGGGTGGGCGTAGTTAAGTCTGAATTCTGACCCGATCTGATATCCAGGGGCAGAGGAGCTTCCGGGCTTGGCATCTCAGACTCTGGAATGGTGGCCAATTTTCTCGCCCGTTGCCCAATTCTAAGTATGGGGCCTGGGTCACTTCCTCCCGCGAACGGGTATCCGGCACAGAGAGCTCGGTAGTCCGGACATAGTTCGTCCTCAAAGTAGAGGGATAATCCATGTGCGGCTCTTCCACTACCGCTATCTCATGGGTGACCGGTGGGGATTTAATATCCCTTTGGTCGGGTTTAAACCCAATCCGATCATAGTCTGTAGCGACTCCCAAAGCGGCGATGTGATCCAAGAGCTCATTAAGGGAGGAGAGATCCATTAGATCCATCTATTCGGCGAGTTCCAAATTGACGTGGAGGCTGTTTTTGATGACCCGAGAAGTCATCGTCGGCACGGCAGCCGATCGGGCGGTCATGACGAAGCCGCCTAGTCGGAGAGTTTGGCCTAGCGCCAGGGCTCCCCCAGAGGTGATGTTGTCCTTGACGACGAGACGAGCCATCAAGTCTTGTAGCGATGACACAGAGGAACTCTCAATGAAAGCACCAATGTCGATGTCAAAACCAGCGGATCTTGGGTAGGGGTCCCGAACTGTGTGTCTAAGGCTAATGGTAATAGGAGGCAGGGGACACGATATTTTACACAGGTTCAGGACCTCTCGATGGAGGTAATATCCTACTTCCTGCTTGATTGATCTTGATGATATGAGTATTACAAGAGTTGATCTACCACGAGATCGTCGAGGCTAAACCCTAGAGGCTACCTATGATCCTGATTGTCCTCGTCCTACGGACTAAACCCTCCGTTTATATAGACACCGGAAGAGGCTAGGGTTACACAGAGTCGGTTACAAAGAAGGAGATCTAACATCCGAATCGCCAAGCTTGTCTTCCACACAAAGGAGAGTCCCATCCGGACACGAGACGAAGTCTTGAGTCTTGTATCTTCATAGTCCAACAGTCCGGCCAAAGTATATAGTCCGGTTGTCCGGATACCCCCTAATCCAAGACTCCCTTAGTGGGATCTGGCTGCAGGCAGACGGTTGCTGCAGCAGGGCTTCCTGGGTCGCGGTGGAGATCTCCATTGCCGGGAACGTGGCCCTGACCCGTGGCTGGCAGACGTTTGCCCGCACATGTGGCCTGGGCCGGCGGTGCACCCTGCACTTCAAGTTCGACGGCGACGCGACCCTCTACGTGAGGGTGTACGGGGAAGACGACCACCGTGCTGGGTGCTGTCCCAAAGACGATAACGGCGACGAGGTGCTTGGCATTGGCGGCGGTCGAGACGAGGGCGAAGGCGAACCCGCTCCTGGCGGCGTCCGCAGCTGGCCGAGCATCTGCGGCTCCTCCTCTAGTGACAGCTCCTCCAGCGGTGGCCGCGACCAGCCACCACGTTGTCGCGCCCGCCTGGAGGGCGGTAGTGGGTCGTCCCGCCGCCGTACCTTGGTGAAGCGCAAGGCGGAATCCGATTGAACTCGGGATGACGGTGCGGATCCCTCCTCGTGAGCCGCCGCAGGGGGCGCGCCGTTTTTATTTTGTTTTTCTCCTTTTCCTGGATTGAGAGATAGAAGTAGGTGCCTCATGGGGGCGTGCAAGACTATTATCCTGAATTATCATGCTATTTCTATCGTTCCCGTGCTGCGTTATGGTGTTGCGGCAATGTGCTGGCACGTAGGAACAACTTAGCTCAGGATGTTCGCTGCGGTTTTCGCCTCGTGAGGTACTTGCCTAAGGCCTCACCGGGTGTCTTGAGGTCTACAAAGATCAGTCAGGAGAATAGTTTTCGAACCTTTGTCATGAGGGTGACCAACTTAGGTCCGGCGCTTTGCGTCGCCATGCCCGTGGGGCATGGACCAAGAGGGGTGCTCCCATTGTGAACTTGAGTGAGGGAGCCTCACGAAATCAGGCAAGAAAGGGCTCACGAGGGCGCCCGCGTAGCCCCCTCGCGAGGCTTGCGAGAGAGAGAACGAGCCGGGCAAAAACCAAAGACAGAGAATCAAGGGAAGGGGACGGCAAACAACACTAGAGGCAACTCCAATAAAGTTTGAAACAAGGGAGAACAAGCCAACTGCGGAAAGAAAATGAAAACCGCGTCCGGCACCTAGTCTAGTCTTCGACGTCTTCTCACCAACGCGGAGCTAAGTGCTGCCACTAGGCGTGGGCGGGAGCCCCCGAGGCCGAAGGGCGGCACTCCAGAGACTCCGGGGCGTGTACAACCCCAACTCATTATTACGTGAGAGTGTCAGGGCGGTGAGCTTCACAAGCACTGGGCCTTCTTCACAGGCACCGGGCCTTTCTTAGGGCGGCGAGCTTCACAGGCATCGGGCCTTCTTTATAGGCACTGGACCCTTCTTCACAGGCACCGGGCCTTATTTATAGGCACTGGGCCCTTCTTCACAGGCACCGGGCATTCTTTACAGGCACTGGGCCTTACTTCAAGGGTAGAACCTCCGGAGGTGCTGAATGTTCCACGCGTTCGGAATGGGTACCCCTTCCTAGGTCTCCAAGCGCGCGGCGCCAGGTTTAGAAACATGAACAACCTTGAATGGGCCCTCCCACGTGGGTGAGAGCTTGTGCAGCCCTTCCCTGGAGAGCACCCGCCTAAGCACGAGGTGACCTACCTCAAGAGTCCTGGGGCGGATGTTGTAGTAGTGGTACCGCCGCAACGCCCGCTGGTATCTTCCTGCTCGCAGTGCAGCCTCCCGTCGGTGTTCCTCCCCCAGCACGAGGTCCATCCCCCGCATGGCGTCCTGCTATGCTTCATCAAATGCTAGGACCCACGCGGAGAGACGCCTGACCTCGTGAGGGAGGACCGCCTCTGCTCTGTAGACGAGGAAGAACGGGGTCTCGCGAGTCGACTTGGTGGCGGTAGTGCGGATGGACCACAGCATGGACTGGAGCTCATCGTACCAGCCCCTGCTGCAGACCTCCAGCTTCTTCTTGAAGGTCCTGGTTTTGAGGCCTTTCAGGACCTCTGCGTTGGCGCGTTCAGCCTGGCCGTTACTCCGGGGATGTGCCACCGAAGCGTAACATATCTGCGTTCCATGGTTAGCAAAATATGTTTTGAAGAGATTGCTGGTGAACTGCGAACCGTTGTCGGTGATGATGCGATTAGGGACCCCGAATTGGCTCACGAGGCCCTTGATGAATTTGACTGCAGAACCAGCCGGGATGGTACGGACGGCCTCAACCTCCGCCCATTTGGTGAACTTGTCGATGGCGATGTAGAGGTAGCGGTAGCCCCCTGGCGATGTCATCTACCTCTTGGTTGGTGCCGCGGGGCAAATGCTGGAGCTCCAGCCCCCAAAACTGCTTTTCCATCCTGCGTACCTCTGCGATATATGCCTCCATGTGCTCGTCCTTAGGCTCGTACACTTTGTTGGAGAAGTTGACGAGGAGCTGCGAGTCGCCCTTAATGACGAGGCGCTTCACCCCCAGTGCTGATGCAGCCTTTAAGACCGCTATGAGGCCTTCATATTCGGCTATGTTGTTGGGGACCATCTCGCCGTGCTGGAAACAAAGCTGTACAGTGTAATAGAGCTTGTCCTGAGTGGAGGATATGAGCACCACGCCGGCCCCCACACGATGTCGTGAGAATGCCCATCGGAGTACATGACCCAGCCGTCCGGTGCCTCGCTTCCTAGGAGAGTGGCCGATCTTCACCTGCTTCAAGCCCTGGCGCTTCTGTACATTATGCCACAAAATCTGCAAGTGCGGCCCCCTTGAAGACTCTGGTCGTGCTGAATTCCAACTGAAATGCTTGCAGCTCAATGTTCCATTCGGCGACCCTTCCAGCGGTATTGGGGCTCCGGAGCACCCTTTCCAATGGGTAGGCCGAGACAACCTTGATGGGGTGACCTTGAAAGTAATGTCGCAACTTGCGCGAGGCCACCAATAGCGTGAGCAAGAGCTTCTGAGGCATGGGGTATCGTGCCATTGCATCCCGCAACACCGTGTTAACGAAATACACAGGATGCTCGACGAGGGTGGGTGCGCCAACGGAGCCCGTGCCCTCCGGAGAGTTGAGCGCCTCCTGAGATGTCGAAGCCCCCTGCTTCTGGCTGCTTGGTGAGGCCCTTTCAGCCCCAGGGGTGTCTTTTTGTTGAGGTGGGTCCCTATCTGCCGAGCCTGTGGTCTTCGCGAGGCTTTCTTGGTCTGGTGCTGCCGCGGTCGGGGCCGTGTTCGGCCGCTATGTGGCCTTGGCCTGGCGCTCTTCCCAAACCGCCACTAGATCTGCACTGGTGGATTAGGGCTTGGCGGCGAGGTAGAGCACCAGGAGCTCCTCAGGGCGTGGCGCCACCATCACCGGAGGGCTGGTCAGGTACTTCTTGATATCTTGAAACGCTTCGTCGGCCTCTTGTGTCCATTCGACCAGGCCCTTCCTCTTCATCATCTTGAAGAAGGGCAGGGCGCGTTCCCCCAGCTTGGAGATGAAGCGCCCTAACATAGTTACATGTCCGACGAGCTTCTGCATTTCCCTGAGGGTTTGCGGTGGACTCATGTCTTTGATTGCCTTGACCTTCTCTGGGTTGGCCTCGATCCCCCTGTGGGACACGAGGAAGCCCAGAAGCTTGCCATAGGGAACACCAAACACGCACTTCTCCGGGTTTAGCCACGGGTCCACTTCACGTAGGCTCGCGAAGGTCTCCTCTAGGTCCTGTATCAAGGTCTTCACCTCCCGAGACTTCACCACAATGTCATCGACGTAGGCCTTGGCGTTTATCCCGAGCTGCCGGCCCAGGGAGATGTGCATCAGTCGCTAGAAAGTTGCGCCCGCGTTGCGCAACCCGAACAGCATGCAGGTTTAGCAGTACACCCCACACGGGGTCAGGAAGGCAGTCTTCTCCACACCTTCTATCGCCATCTTGATTTTATGATAGCCCGAAAAGGCATCCAGGAAGCACAACAGGTCGCACTCAGCGGTGCAGTCGACAATTTGGTCGATGCGAGGGAGCGGGAATGGATCTTGAGGGCAGGCCTTATTGAGGTTGGTGAAATCGCCGCACATGCGCTCCTTTCCTCCCTTCTTTGGCACAACCACATGATTTGCCAACCATTCGGGGTAGCGAACCTCGCGAATGACACCTGCAGCTTCCAACTTGCGGGTTTCTTGGACGATGAAGGCTTGCTTCTCGGTGGACTGTCACCTTGCTTTCTGCTTCATGGGGCATACATTAGGGCACACATTCATGTGATGCGCAATCACCTGTCTTGGGATCCCCGCTAGCTGTTTGGGTTCCCATGCGAACACCTCCTTGTTCGCGCACAGGAACTTCACCAATGCCTCCTCCTGGCAGGGGTCGAGATTGGCACCTATGGTGAAGGTGGCACCGGAGGACCCATCCTCATCAACTGGTACCTGCTTGGTTTCTTCCTTGTCTTGGGTGTACAGCTGCTTCTTCTTGGTTGGCGCAGTCCCCTTGGCCTGGGGGGTGTCAGTGTTGGCGGGCTACGCTGCTATAGTCGTCTTCAGAGCGAGCTTGAGCACCTGCAGAGCGTCTTTGGTATCTCCAGCCACGGTGAGGATGCCGCTGCTCCCGGGCATCTTCATGAGGTTGTAGGCCGGATGGGTCGCCGCCATGAATTGGGCCAAGGTGGGGTAGCCGAGGATGGCGTTGTACGGGAGGCCGATGTGAGCGATGTCGAAGTTGACCAGCTCCGTGCGGAAGTTGTCGTGGGTGCCGAAGGTCACCGAAAGGTGGGTCTGCCCCAGGGAGCTAGAGGAACCGCCTCCGACGCCTGAGAAGGGCTTGCTGGGTTGGAGCCGTTCCAGCAGTACGTGGAGGAGGCTGAAGGCCTCCACTAAGAGCACGTTGAGGCCGGCACCGCCATCCATGAGGGTCCTGATGATGGCCACCTTGCAGATGGTGGGCGTGCAAAGCATTGGGAGCACACCCGAGCAGGCAGTGTTGACGGGGTGATTGTAGGAGCTGAAGGTCAGGTCGGCCTCGGGTGCCGCCCAACCCGGAGGAGCTCCGTGCCACGTGAGGGCGGCTCCGATCTGGCGGGCGAACGGCTTGATGTGGCGGCCCGAGGGTGGCGCCTGCGAGCCTCCCAGGAGAGCTGCGACAAGCGGGGGCGCCGGTGCAGCGTAAATGGCGAGGAAGAGGTTACGCAGCTCCTCCCAGGAGGCCACAGAAGCTATTGGCAGGTGGAGCAGCCACATGCGCGGGACGCCGGTGAGGGCCATGGGAAGCCAGTTGGCCATCACCATGTCGTGGCCCCCGGCCTTGAGGACGGCCTCCTCATACGCCAGCGGGAAAACTAGCGGGTCCGTCGTGCCGTTGTAGAGTGGCGGCATCTCTGGGTTGAACTTCTCCGACCAGTGCACCTGTCGCAAGGCGGGGGGCAAGGCTCGGAGCCCCCTGGCCCAAACGCTGGCGTCGTCCGCCGAAGCGGGCAGCGCGTTGTCTGCCATGAGGGCGAAGCATGGTGCTGATGGAGAGTATATCGACAAAAGAGAGAGCTCCAGCGCACCCCTACCTGGCGCGCCAAATATCGAATACCTGGTTCCACCAAAACCCTTAAGTTTCGAACTCTGGGGTGAGCACGAAGATCTTCTCCCTACCGATCCATGTCCCAAAACCTCGCCATGAATCTAAGCTACACGACAAACAACATGAGGGACACAAGGTTTATACTAGTTCGGGCCATCGTTGTGGTGTAATACCCTACTCTAATGTGTGGTGGTGGATTGCCTCTAGGGCTGATGATGAATAGTATAGAGGAAGAACAGCCTCGCGAGGGGTGTTCTTGAGCTGGTGCGGTGTTCTACTTGGTAACGATTCAATCAACTCTGTATCCGATCTCCTCTGGATGATCTCCCCTCTATGGTGGTGGCTATCTCTATTTATAGGGGCCCTGGTCCTCTTCTTAAATATTGAGCTGGAAGGGAGCCAACAACAACCATTTTGAAGGGGGGCAGCTAGTACAAGTTATCCTGACTAAAGTTGGTGACCTCCGTCCTGCCGCTCTACTGGTCTTGGTCTCGTTGCACCGATACGGTAACCTTTGCTTGATGCCTCGGTACTCCGCGCCTGCGCTTGCTCCCTTTGCACCAAAGATGAGGACACTGCACCTTCTGGTGCCCACCTGGTCTCGATCGTCATGGCTTGCGTCACAAGTGTCGCGCGAGGTACTCCTTGCCTTGATCTCTCCGCCTCCTCGCGAGCCTGCCTGGTGAGGCCGCCCCTAAGGAAGCCTTGCGCCATCTGCCCCGCGAGGCTTGGTCCCTTGTGAGGGTCTTGAGCTTGGGTTGATGAAGACGGGCCATACTGGGCCGCTGCTTGAGCCACGCCATGGGCCGCAGGCAGGAAAGTCCGGGGACCCCCGTTCCCAGAACGCCGACAATGGCAAGCGACGGAGAACGATGAGGAGGCCCACCGACGGGAGCCGTTTGGGCGACGCGGGCGGCGAGAGCAGCCCGGCGCTCGGCGCGAGCTTGGCGAGCGTCTGTCATGGATGCGACGAAGCGACGGAACATAGATCAGCGGGAAGAAGATTCCGGTGCACCCCTACCTGGTGCCCCAAATGTCGGATATCGGGTTCTGACAAAACCCTTAAGGTTTGAACTTTGGGGTGCGCATGAAGATCTTCTCCCTACCGAAATACGCCCAGAACCTCGCCGCGATTCTAAGCTTGCACGATGAACAACACAAGAGACATGAGGTCTATACTGGTTCGGGCCACCGTTTTGGTGTAATACCCTAATCTAGTGTGTGGTGTGCTGGATTGCCTCTTGGGAGGATGATGAACAGTATAGAGGAAGAACAACCTCGCGAGGAGAGGTGTTCTTGTGGTGGAACGCGGATGAACCTCCCTTCTCTTCCTATTGTGGTGGCTAGCCCTATATATAGAGGCCCTGGTCCTCTTCCCAAATATTGATCGGGAAGGGAGCCAACAACGGCCATTTTGAAAGGGGGCAGCTAGTACAAGCTATCCTGACTAAAGATGGTCTTCGACTGCCAAAGGCACTGGTGATGACGCCGTCTTGGGCTCCATGGTGACCTCCGTCCTGCCGTCCTAGGTCTCGTTGCACCGATATGGAAACCTTTTCCTGATGCGTCGGTACTCCGCGCCTGCGCTTGCCCCCTTTGCACCAAAGAGGAAACAAGGACACTGCGCAGGCTGGCGCCCGCCTGGTCTTGATCTTCGTCATGGCTTGCGTCACGAGCACCTCGCAAGGTACCCCTCGCCTTGATCTCTCCGCCTCCTCGCGAGCCTGCCTGGTGAGGACGCCCCTGAGGAGGCCTTGTGTCGTCTGCCCCACGAGGCTTGGCCCCTCACGAGGGTCTTGAGCGTTTGATGATGAAGACGGGCCGTACTGGGCTGCGGGTGAGCCACGCCGCAGGCTGCAGGCAGGCAAGTCTGGGGACCCCCGTTCCCAGAACACCAACACCTTCTTCCTCGTCTACGGGGCCGAGGCGATCCTCCCATCTGAAATCAAGCCTGGTTCCCCGCGAGTCTTGGCATTCGACGAGGCGCGCCAGGATACTTTGCGGGGACTGATCTTGTGATCGGCGAGGAGGCCCACCGCCAGGCCTCCCTACGCATCGCGAGGTACCGGCGGGCCTTGCGGTGTTATCACAGCTACAACATCTGCTCCCAGACTCTCGAGGTCGGAGACCTCGTCTTGAGGCGGGTCATCTCCAGGGAGGGCCTCCACAAGCTCTCACCCATGTGGAAGGGCCCGTTTAGAGTGGCCAGCGTCTCCACGCCAGGTGCCGCATGCCTCGAGATGGAGGACGGGGTCCCCATGCAGAACGCCTGGAACATCCAACACTTCCGCAAGTTCTACCCGTGATACTCTCACGTAATAATGAGTGGGGATGTACACGCCCCGGACTCTCCCGATGCGCTGTTTCGTGGCCTTGCGGGAGCTCCTGCCCACGCCCAAGTGGAATCCCCATGATCCATGCTGGCGGAACGATCGAACTACGACTATGCCCACGCACAAGTGGAGGCCCCATGCTTTGTACTGGAGGGAAGACTAGTGTAGGCACCGGACACAGCAGTTTTTGTTCTTGCTTCCTATAAGCCATTTGCGATTTCCTTGAATAAAGCTTGGAGTTTTGGTGTATTTTATCAGAAAAGGGTTGGGCTTTTTTCTTGCGGTGTTTCCCCTTTCTTGCGTTTTCCCGAAAGCAGCAATGGCTACCTGGTGCCCCCTCCCAAGCGTCCCGTGAGCGGGGGCTGGGCACGGTGCTTGCCCTCGGGCTAGCCCGAGTGGCGTTTGGAGCCCAGACCACGGCAACCGCGGGTTTGCCCCTATGCACACCTCACCAAGACTCTGGTATCCAAGTCCTCGCGCCATGCTCTCGAGCAAGTGAACATGCATGTGTTGCCCTCGGTCTCTGACCTCAGGAGCGCTCATCTCCTGGCCTCGATCAGGCATCGTGACCTGGCGTACCAGAGACGATCAACCCTCGCTCAGTGATTGTGGGCGCAGAATAAACAAAAAGGAAAAGCAGCCTATGGGAGTGTAGCACTTTTCCATACATCATTAAGGAGTTCCCACCAGTACCCTTTACATCCTTGTGAGGCCATATTTAAAATGTCAACATGTAAAAGAAAAGGAAGGTGACCTAAGGGGACACATCATCGTCATCGCTATCAGTAGCATCATGCTCCTCAGCCCCGTGCTGATCTTCATGGTTGTCGGGGGCGAACCGAGCAATCAAATCATCCACATGATCCTCCACCCATTCCCCGAGGGTGTTGCGAATTACCCTGGGAACGGGAGCGATCACGGCCTCGAAGTCGAAGTCGGGGTCGGAGTGAAGGAGATGGCTGAAGACACACGTCAAACCTGCGCAAGGAGGTCACGACTTTCTCTTCAACAAGCTTGCGCACCTTATCTGCACTCCCTCAAGCCGCTCCATGATCTTGGTAAAAAAGGCGAGGTAGCCGGCATCGTCAGGCATGAATGGGCTAGAAAAGCTACCCTTGTAGATGGAGCATAGGGCGCGGCTATAGCCCTCCGTTCGATATCTTGGAACATCATGGAGCGTGTATGCCGCAACCCTGAGCCTGATTTGCCTCGTCTGCTGCCCACTCCACCAGGGAGGTGACATCCCCCACTTCCTAATAGAGGGCCGCCATCTCAGCTTCGGCCGCAGCTTGCGTCAAGGGCGGCCTTCTAGCGCTTATCCGCCCCGGCCAGCTGCTTCTTGAGGCCGTCAATCTCGTCCTTCAGTTCTCCATGTCATGTGCAGAAATGGGTCTCCTGAAGCTTCAGCTTCTTGTGGTGGTCCTTGGTGAAGGCTCAGCGGGCCCTCGCAATCCCCTCATCGATCTTTGCCAGGACCCTGGCCTCCCGAGAGGCCAGTGAATCCTCAGCGGCCGTCACCTGGCGCTCCATCATCTCCAGCCGCTCGTGTTCTAGGTTTTATTCGGATGCCACCAGCTCCATTGCCTCTTCAAGGGTGCACAGTCTCGCTTGGCAGGCCGATAGCCCTTTCGCGGAGGCGGTCGCGGCGGCTTCGCGCGCTCGAGCTTGCCACTCTAGGGCATCGATGGTGTCCAGGAGCTCTTGCTCACGCTTTTTAGCGGCCTCACGTCGCCGGTCTGTGGCCTCCTCGAAGGCACGATCGCGGGCTTCTTTCGCCATAGTGGAGGACTCCTCGTCCTTCGAGCGGATGGCCTCGTGTTGTAGGTGGATCAAGTTGATGGCTACTTCGAGCCGGCGCCACCCGCACGCTAGGTGCGGGTGCGAGTGGATGTTGCAAAGCTTTGATTCGAGCCGGTTCAGTGCGCCCCTCGCATCCTGAAGAAGGCCATGCCGGGCGGCGCCTTGGCCGTGCGTGAGCTCCAATGCCCAGCCCGGGCTCAGTCCCGCGCTCCAGTCCGCGGCAGAGGCCCGGGAAGGTCCGTCCACGCTCGGCGTGGATCTGGGGCCTGCCGGCTCCCCTTCCCTGGCCCGGGGCGTGGCCCTACGTGGGCTAGACACCATGCCGGCCGTCGGCTCACTGTAGACCTGAGTGCCGGCGAGAGATGGCGGGATGGGCGGGGGTATCACCGATGCGAGCCTAATGACGCCCCTAATGGAGGATGCCGGGGGTGCAGAACCGAGGCCCACTAGGGATCGCCTCGAGGGAAGTGCGATCTCTCCAACATGCGTAGGCTCGGCTGCCAGACTCGCGAGGCGCGTGGCTGCTGCATGCCCTGAACCCCCGGAAGGTGGCAGCTGAAGTGCCCTCGTTTCTTCGCCTGGAGAATATCGGAGGAACAGGTGCTCAGGGAGGCTTGTCGTACGAGGGTCAATAGAGGCGGAGAACTTACTCATCCGTGGCGACCCACTTTCTTCTCTTCAGGGCCCGCAGAGGCAAGCCGACACCGCCCTGAAGTCGCCTCCTCCTCAAAGGGCCACAAACCCCAGGGGACGGTGCCCCGGGGCATGGCTGGCTTCCCCACACACTCGAGGCGATGGCCGTGCCCCTAGGCAAAATGATGCCAGCTCCGTTCCAAGGCGCACAGGCAGGCCGGTTCGCAGCAGGCGGTTCGGCGTGCCCCTCCATCATCGCCAGCGACACTTCTCCCTCGATGCCCTTCGGGGCTGGCGTTACCAGGATGGGGTTGTCCCGAGGCCCCTCATGGCCCTCGGGACTAAACCCCCACTCATCGAAGCGAGGAATTCCCCTGATGAAATCTCTCCCACTCATGTAGTTGTAAAGGGGGAGCCCTTCCTGAGGAAGCGCACTGGCTTCCCGCGGGTCAGGCGGCGGAGTATCCCACTCAGCACATTGGGAGGCACAGAGGCCACCTGGAACCTCATAGGGTCCTCGCTGCCGATGAAGGCCCACATCGGATGGGAATGGTGCTGGAGCTGGGCTATTTGTTATTGGACAAACTCCCTCACCACCATCGCCGTCTTCACGCCTGCCACTCACAAGTTAGCCATCCTCATCGTGACCCACGAGAGCATCGGGTCGGAGAGCCTCTCATGCTTCCACTCGGAGCTTGCCTTTGCCGGGGATGATGGAGTTTGGAGTAGGGGGTTGTACTGGGAGGCATCGACATATACCCATTGCCTCTAGAAGCCCTTTGCGTCTGGGTGGATCTCCGTGTAGATGCCCTCGCCCGTTGTAACGCTCGCTACGCAGAGCGACACACACCCGAAGCACTGCGCGTCGGCAATCAGCCCCAGGGAGAAGAAGTGGCAGAGTAGTGCCATCGAGGGGGGCGATGCCCATGAAGGCCTCGCAAAGGAATGCGAAAGAGGAGAGGAGGATGAAGGATTCTGGGTCAAAGTGCAGCGAGTGGACCTGATAGTGAGACAGCATGGCATTGAAGAAGTTTGAAAATGGTGGCAGCAGGCTGGAGAAGAGGGCATGGAGATGAAGGGCAATGGTGGTGGATTCCAACTCGATGGAGGGCCGAGAATCAGGCCAGATCTTCGTCACCTTCCACTCATTGGAGTCGGTCGTGATCGCCGGGAGGACCTTATCCAGCCCTTCACCATTGAGCATGGTGCCGACCCAGGGCGGGGTCTGGCCCACCTGGCGGCCCATCGCCGTCGAGGCCCTGCTCCTCCCCTCTGGGCGGGTCATGGCGTCGCAAGATCCAGCAGGCGAGACGCAAGCTTACTGGGGAAGGAAGGAGCGGGAGACGAGTGCATGGCAGGGCAATGATGGCCCCGCCACGTGTGCTAGGCTTTTTGTTAGCCTGGGTAGTTGCCGAGGAAATATGGGGAAGTGGGGGCGCATCCCATCATGCGCCAAATGTCGTGCCTGGCCCACAGGCGGTTAGGGCCCACGTCGCTTTGCCCTCCCTTCTCTGCCTTCACCTTGAAGCCAAGCTGAGTGCGTTGTGGGCCCGAGGGCTACTATCAGCATTCTGGGACCTGTTTACCTAGACCCCTCTACCTGTGGCCCAGCGCGTGGCTCCATTAACAGCCCGGCGTGGCCGAACTCCAAGGCTCCATGACCAAGACCCTCATGAGGCGAAGGTCATCAAGGCCACCCGAGGAGTAGCCCCCCAAGGCTGCCTCCAGAGGAGCAGACATCTCTAAGCAGGTGTCCCACCTCGCGAGGCACGCTTTGACATGAGCCATGATGATCAAGGCCAGGAGGACGCCAGCGGGCGTAGGAGAGGAGACTTTCCTCTTTGGTGCTAAGGAGGCAAGGACGTACGCGGATTCCCAAGGAATCCCGCAAAGGTTTCCATTTGGTGCAACAAGACAAGACCGCTGGCTCGGCAGGATGGAGGTCATCGCCGAGCCCACCACTTCGTTAGGACCAAAAGTTTTGCAGCGAAGACCACCTTTAGTCAGGATTGGGTGTACTCCTGTCCCCTTTGAAATTGGCCGTTGTGGTATCTATCGGCATCCTGGACTTGGGGGTATCCAGTCCTGCCTGCCTGCGGCCCACCACGTGGCTCCATCGATGGCCTGGTACGGCCGAGCTTCGACATCAACATCACAAGACCCTCGCGAGGGGCCAAGCCTCACGAGGCGGACAACGACAAGACCACTGAAAGGAGTTGGCCTCCTCAGGAGGGCTCCTGATGGGCGGAGAGATCTATGCAGCTACCTCATGAGGCTCACCTGACGTGAGCCATGACGACCAAGGCCAGGCGGGTGCAGAGGGCAGGTTTCATCTTTGGTACAAGGGAGGCAAGGCACAGGCGCGGAGTCCCGAGGAATCAACCAAAGGTTTCCATTCTGATGCAACGAGACCAAGACCGCCAGGACAGCAAGAAGGAGGTCATCAGCGAGCCCACCATAGTGTCACAGCCAAAGGCTTTTCGCAGGCGAAGACTACTTTTGTCAGGATAGACTGCACTACTTGTCCCCTTTCAAATCCTGCCGTTGTGGAATCCCTTCCCGCTCATGTTTGGGACGAGGACCAAGGCACTATATATAGGACTTAGCCACCACCATAGGGGGAGAGAGATCGATTCCACTGCGAGCACCACACCAGCTCAAAAACACCTCACCTCCTCAGGCTTGTTCATCCCTTGTACTTGTTCACCCATAGCCCCTCGAGGCAATCCATCACACCACACTGGAGTAGGGTATTACACCACAACGGTGGCCCGAACCAGTATAAATCTCTGTGTCTTTGTGTCTCTATGAGCTCTATGTGCTAGGCTAGGGAGGATCGCGAGTAGGCAGGCTGTGTAGGTTGAGATCTCCACACGCACCCCAGTGTTTGAACCTCTCATGGGTTAACGGATCCCGAAATCCGACATTTGACGTGCCAGGTCGGGGTGCGTCGAATCTCCTGTCACATCGACCAGTCCTCCTCCGCTCCACCGATGCCATGGTCGACGCCCTGAGAGCCCACGTCGAGCACTGGGTCATCCAGACCTCCTCGGCAGCACCCACCAGCGAAGAAGACCTCCAATCTGCGCTGCTCACGGCCCACATTCCGTCGGGGGAGACTGGCAACGGGGGCGCGCAGCGGAGTCTTCTCCTCTGGCGTCACGCCGCAGCTGCGCGATTTACGAACGACGCTGCAATAACTGCTCGACACTCATGCATGGAACATGCGAACATGTGGGCGCCAGTCATTGTGGCCCGTGAGCTTCTGCAGCGCAGGCTGCTTGAGAGCGGCCACGACGGCCTGCTGCAGCGGGTCGCTGAGCTGCTTGACGCAACGTGCAGGGGGGCGGTGCCGTTCTACACCCTCCCCACGTAGTAGGTGCTGGTGGGGGCGCGCGCTCACCCCCGACACAGCCGCGCGCCCTCTCCTAGGGGCCACAAAGAGCCTCCCGAAGCCAACCAGCCTCTTGGAGCAGCCTGTGCCGCCCCAAACGTGCCCCCTCGGCACAGGGATGCTTCGGACGACACCACCAGGGGCCGCGTTGGAGTGTCGACACCTAACCAGCAGGACCAGAGGATGGCGGAAGGGAGCGGGAGCGTTAGGCGGCCGGGCGGCGCCCCTGGTGCGAACATCTCGGAAGCCTACATTCCCGTCATGATGGATCCAAGGCATGCGCTAGGAGAGGGCCCCAGCCAATCCCCCGTGCCAGGCCGGGCGCTGGCCATACACAAGGCCGAGCTCTCCTTCGAACCACCACCAAGCCCTGCCGACGTCCCCAACAGCGGCAGCCTCTGGGTATAGTTAACGTTGCAGGGGCACGCTTACACTGACCATGGATCGCAAGTAAACCAAGACGCGATGACCACCAGGACCCTCAGGACAGCGGACCCTCCTCAGGAGCACAAAATATGTTGGGAGCAGCGCGGGGGAAGCCCAGCGGCAGGGCCCTCCTCGCGCTGCGCGAAGCAGGATCTAGCCTGGAGGTAGGTTCTCTGTAGGGGAAGGCGTCGGCGAGCCCTTCCCCTCGGCAGGGGCCCTACGGTCGCCGAGGACGCCGTCAACGTCCCCTTGTCCCCTTGGTCTTGTCCTGGTTTCCGGTCTCCCCAACGGTGGACAGGGGTGGCGCACGATGGTGTCCTCGTCGGGCGATATGAAGCAAGGCTCCGGCCTGTGAAGGTCTCCGCTCGTGACACTCTCACGTAATAATCAGTGGGGCTGTACACGCCCAGAGTCTCCTGAGTGCCGTCCTGGGGCCTCACGGGGGCTCCCACCCACGTCCTAGTGGAAGCACCATGCTCCATTGTGGCCGCCAACACTGTCCCCAATGACTATGCCCAGCCAGTGGAAGCACTTAGCTCCACGCTAGTGAGAAGACCGAAGACTTAAGACTGAAGACCAGTTAGGCGCCGGACGCAGCCGCCTACTTTTTGCCTCTCTTTTGGTAACCGCTTACCGACTTTTTGAAGCAGTGTGTTTTCTGTGCATTTATAAAACAGGGGGAGTTTTCTTTTTCTCGTGTCGCTCTCTTGCCTTTAGTTCTTGTGTTCTTTTCTTGGAGCTCGTGACCACTACCCTGCCCTCTAGCACCTCGCGAGCAAGGGCTAGGTATAGTGTACGCACTGGTGCTGATCGCTCCCCTCAGGGGCTCGAAGGTGCGGCCGCCCTGCACGCCCACCTTGCCACAATCTGTAAGTCGGCTCCTCACGAGGCACTCTACGGCAGGCTAGCAGGCCCCTCAACAGGCACAGGGCCTCGCGAGCCAGCTGCAGGCTTGCCTGAGGAGAAGGGGCGCTGTCGCGGCATGAGGCCTCACTCAGGACCCATGAAACCCAAGATAAGTCAAAAACAACTATCATGTTCATCGGCACACAGCCTTGCTGGGCCCCCCTCCGGGTGTTACTTCAAAAAGCATTTAGCAATCTCATATATCCTAAAGGGCACCCCATTTTCAAAATGCACTCACAAGGATGCGCTCGAGTTTTCATATAGGTCAAAGTAAAAGAAATATGGGCCTAGTTGGACGCGCCTTCTTCATCACTCCCGTCCATGCTACTTGTGCTGAAGCTGCCACCCTCCTCGTCATCTCCACCCGCGCCAGCCCCTTCGGCTACGAGCACAGCCGTGTCGTCTTCAGGAGTCATCTCCCTCACCATAGCATCCAACATGACCGTCCACCTAGTTGGCAAGCTTGTCTTGGGTGGCAGCAGGAACGAGGGATAGCACGGTGCTGAAGTGGAATTGGGAGTCAAGATTCAGGAGGTTGCTGAAGATGCGCAAGAGCGCGCGCCCAAGGAGGCCCCGGCTACTCTCCTCAATGAGCTGGCGGTCTTTTGCATCCTAGTCCTCTAGGCGGGTCATGATATCAGGGAAGAAGCGGAGATGGCTGGCATAGTCGCTCTCGCGCGGGTGAGGAGCACTCTCATCGCAAACGGCACCCAAGGCGTTGTTGGCTCTCAAGCGTAGACCCTGGAGCATGGGGCCGTGTTCGCGCTCCAGCGTCAGGCGGCGACACTTTTCACTCAAAGCCTTCTCCAGGAGGGAGGCGGTGTCCTCGGACTGCTTCCGGAGAGAGGATATCTCAGTGCGAGCAGAATCTAGGACGGATTCAGAAGAAGCTAGGGCTTCCCGGGCAGCGTCCTTGCTCTGCTTCACCGCCTGCAGCTCGGTCTTCAGAACGGAGGTCCGGCCCTTAAACTCAGCCTTGAGCAACTCTAGGTCCAGGCGGTGCCCCTTGGCCAGCTTAGCATGTGCCTTCTGCACCTTCTCCTCCACCTCCACCTGGACCTGAGCTTCTCGGGCGGTGACAGCATCCTCTGACGCGGCAGCTTGTCGCTCCCTCACCTCCAGCCTTTCCAGCGCCAATATATGATCAACGGCCTCCAGTGTCAAGTCCTCATGGCACCTCAGAAGCTCCGCCTCCACAAGGGCCACCTCACCTGGTGAGGAGTCCACCAGGGCACGATGCTCCTCGATTTCGCGCAGCAGGGCAGCACTCGAAGACACAAGATCTCGCTCCCGCTCCTCAGCCGCCTCGCGACGGCGGTTGGCATCCTCGACCTCTTCCATGGCGCGAGCGTGAGCTTCTCGAGAAGCCGCAAGTGAGGCCTCCACGCGCGCTTCGGCCTCGTCTCGCTGTAGCTTCCCAAGGTTGATGGCCACCTTCAGCCGCTGCCATTCACCCTCCAAGCGGCAGTTCTCTGCTTCAAGCCTGGTGTCGACGTTAGCGAGCTCCCCGCCAAGATGGACCATCGCGCTCATCGCTTCAGCAAAGAACCTAAAGCGCACCATGCTGTGGCCATGAGCAAGCGCGAGCTCGTTGCTAAGATCTTCACCGGCTCCAGGTCGCTTGGGAGGCACTGGGGGCTCCGGCAGTCGTCGGATGGGGGCTGGCTGGTGGGGCCCCACAGCTTGAAGACAAAGGCTTCCTGGAGGACGCCCCCCTGCCAGCAAGCACAAGAGAGAGGATCACCTGCGCACCCTTCACCTCGGGGACAGAGTCACGGGGGGAGAGAACATGGGGCTCGGTTCCGGTGCACCCTCGCGGTGTCGAGATGGAGGGAGCCAGACTCATACCATGCGCAGGCTTAGGGTGCTGGGGGCTGCACGTCAGTGCCGTGTTGGGGCTCTTGGGGGTCTCCGCCTCCCGTGGTTTGTTCTTCATGAAGATCCTGCAAAACCCCAGCCATGAGAAAATGCAGTACACTCGGAGATCAGGAGCGAAGGTACTTACTCGTCGGCGGCCACATATCTCTTCGGCTTCAGCGGCCAACGGGTGCCATCGTCGCGGAACGGGGACCTCTTCCTCTTCAGGAGTGACTCAAGGCATAGGCGGCGCCGACCTGGGCCCGACGGGCGATCCTCAGGAGGGGGAGCGTCTGGCGTGATATCTGGAGCAGAGGTCCCAAGGGCAGGGGCGCCCGGCGTGGCCTCCTGGCTCACGGCTCCCGAGCCATTGATGGGCTCCTCGT
This sequence comes from Triticum dicoccoides, assembly GCF_002162155.2. Lineage (NCBI taxonomy): Eukaryota > Viridiplantae > Streptophyta > Magnoliopsida > Poales > Poaceae > Triticum > Triticum dicoccoides. Next base: position 338,550,344 of record NC_041383.1, on the reverse strand, counting down.
CGCCAGCAGTAGCTGTCGAGCCACCGACCCCGGCGTCAGAGGCCCCTACCTCTGGAGCCTGGTGTTGCGCAGGCTCTGCAACAGCCCCTGCCGGAACCCCAGAAGCTTGAGACTCCCGAGCCTCTAATAAGGCTGAGCCTCCGGAGGAGTTCTCGACAGCTGACGGAGGCGCGCATCCCCCTGCCTCAACACTTGGGGTGCGCGCAGCAGGTTCGCTCAGGAGAGGAGCAACGAAGACTGGATTCTCACAGGGTCCCTCAATGCCCTCGGGAAGCAACCCCCACTCATCAAACAGGGGCATTGGCCCCGCGAAGGCTTCCTTGTTTGAGCAAAGATAAAGAAGGCAGCCGTCACCCGGGAGGTCAGTAGGCTCGGGCTCGCCAGTCAGGAGCTTAAGCACCATGCTCAAGGTATCGGTAGCAAGCGACGGCTCCTGCAGCCTCATCGCGTCTGCGTTGCCGGCGAAGTCCCACATCGAGCGAGAATGGCGCTGAAGGGGAGCAAGGCGCTGCTTCACGAATTCCTTCACCACCATTGGCACTGTCACCCCTAGTTCCTGGAGCCTTGCCAACCTCTTCCAGACAAAAGCAAGACGCCATTCCGTGAGCTTCGCATGGCACCAACCAGAGCTTGGTGAAGCTGGCGACCCAAGAATCATGAGCAGGGAGCTGAACATGCGGGCATCCATCAGAAGCCACTTCTTCCGGAATCCCTTCGTGATGGGCGAGAGCTTGAAGTCGATCCCCGAGCCAGTAGTCACGGCCACAGCTTCGAAGGTCGTGCACCCAGAGCGCTGGCGAGCGTCCACCAGCCAGAGCACGAAGTAATGCCGAAACAAGGCCACAGAGGGAGTGATGCCCACCATGGCCTCATAGAGGAAGGTGAAGACGGCAAGGAGAATGAAGGAGCGGGGATCCAGATGCAGCAGATGGATCTGGTAATGCGACATCACAGCATTGAAGAAGGGGGAGAAGGGAGGAATCTACCCAGCAAGAAGAGCATGAAGATGGATGAGAATCTCAGTGGCGCTCATCTCTCTGGTCCGCCAAGACACAGGACAGGCAGCCGTCGCACCCCCCCCCCTCGTTGGAGCTGGCGGCGAGCGCATGGCGAACCTTGTCCAGCCCTTCCTTATTGATCGCCGTCGACTGCTCAAGGGCCGGCTCCAAGGCCGGCGGAGGACCTGCCGGTGCACGTGGCTTCACCTTCTTCCTCCTTGGCTTGGGAGCCATGGCGAATACCAAGAGAGAGCAAGGCGCCAGCACCAGATCTACAGATGCGGCGACACGATTGGGGAGGAAGAAACAAGAGCTGGGCATGGCACACCATGAACTGCAAGTTGCGCTGGCAACGGGCGGCTACTGGGTCTACCGGATATCAAGGCGGCATGGGCAAGTGGAGACGCCCATGTCCCATCAACCGCCACGTGTCTCCAGGGCCACAGGCTGCTAGGGCCCGCGCTCCATAATTGCCCTTTGGCTTCGCTTCGAAGCCAAGTCCGAGCGCGCCTTGGGCCCGGGGGCTACTGTTGGCATCCTGGACTTGGGGGTATCCAGTCCTGCCTGCCTGCGGCCCACCACGTGGCTCCATCGACGGCCTGGTACGGCTCAACTTCGACATCAACATCACAAGACCCTCGCGTGGGGCCAAGCCTCGCGAGGCGGACGATGACAAGACCCCTGAAGGAGTTGGCCTCCTCAGGAGGGCTCCTGTGGGGCGAAGAGATCTATGCATCTACCTCATGAGGCTCAGCGGACGTGAGCCATGACGACCAAGGCCAGGCGGGCGCCTGGCGGGTGCAGAGAGCAGGTTTCCTCTTTGCTGCAAGGGAGGCAGGCCACAGGCATGGAGTCCCAAGGAATCAACCAAAGGTTTCCATTCTGGTGCAACGAGACCAAGACCGCCAGGACAGCAAGACGGAGGTCATCACCGAGCCCACCGCAGCATCACGGCCAGAGGCTTTTTGCAGGTGAAGACTACTTTTGTCAGGATAGACTGTACTACTTGTCCCCTTTCTAATCCCTCCATTGTGGAATCCCTTCCCACTCATATTTGGGAGGAGGACCAAGGCACTATATATAGGACTTAGCCACCACCATAGGGGGAGAGAGATCGATTCCACCCCGAGCACCACACCAGCTCAAGAACACCTCACCTCCTAAGGCTTGTTCATCCTTTGTACTAGTTCATCCATAGCCCCTCGAGGCAATCCACCACACCACACTGGAGTAGGGTATTACACCACAATGGTGGCCCGAACCATTATAAATCTCCATGTCTTTGTGTCTCTGTGAGCTCTGTGCGCTAGGCTAGGGAGGATCGCGAGTAGGCAGGCTGGGCAGGTTGAGATCTCCGCATGCACCCAAGTGTTTGAACCTCTCACAGGTTGTTGGATCCCGAAATCCGACACTATCCCTTCCCGCCTGACCTATGAGGGAAGAGGACCAAGGCCACTATAAATAAAGCCTAGTCTCCACCGTAGAGATGGATCAGATCCTCAACCATTGAGCTCTCCCAAGGCGGCGCACACGTGTACTAGTTCATACTCATCCTCCTCATGAGGCAATCCACCCCACAACGGGATTAGGGTTTTACACGGTGAGGTGGCCTGAACCTGGGTAAACCACTGTGTCCACTTCTTCTTCCCGCTCGCTTGAACTCGACAAGACCAGGCTGTGGGGCAACAAGCAGCAATTTGTAGCTGCGCAAGATCCTTCGCACACGCCCGAGAGTTTGAACCTTGTTTGGGTCTGCGGAGCCCCGATTCCAACAATGTATGTTGTGATTCCCTTATTGGTGTTATGTGAACGTCGACTACATGACACTTCACCATTTTTAGGCCTAAGGGAATGCACTGTAGAGTAGTTATTAGATGATGGGTTGCTAGATTAACAGAAGCTTTAACCCTAGTTTGTGTGCTACTTCGTAAGGGACTGATTTGTATCCATATGTTTAATGCTATGGTTAGAGGTTATCTTAATACTTTTCTCGTAGTTGTTAATGCTTGCAAGGGGGTTAATCATAAGTGAGAGACTTGTTCAAGTAAGAACATCACCCCAGCATCGGTCCACCCACATATCAAATTATCAAAGTAGCGAGTGCAAATCAAACCAACAAGATGAAAGTGACTAGATCAAATTCCCGTGTGCCCTCAAGATCGCTTTGCTTATTATAAGAGACTGTTTTGGCCTGTTCTTTGCTACAGAAAGGATTGGGCTACCTTGCTGCACTTTATTTACCGTTACCGTTACTTGTCCATTACAAATTATCTTGCTATAAAACTACCTGTTACCGACAATTTCAGTGCTTGCAGAAATTACCTTGTTGAAAACCACTTGTTATTTCTTTCTGCTCCTTGTTTGGTTCGACACTCTTACTTATCGAAAGGACTACGATTGATCCCCTATACTTTTGGGCCATGAATGTTGTGTTACATTTACCCTTGTATGAAATGCTTAATGGTCCATCAAGGTTTCGAGCCTCCTCTTTCCTCTTCGTTCTTTTTTCTCAATGGACAGAAGGATTCCTCGCATACAAGCTTTCCGCGGGGGTGATGGCATGTTGCCATGTCATGATCATGCATCATATTGTGCATTGCATTGATTGTGCTCTTCCTTGTTTGCTAGTGTTTGTCCCCTCTCGATAGACGTGACTCCGACGATGAGATCGATGACACCAATGAAGAACTATATTATCTTCAGAAGTGACAGGCAAGCAAAACCCCCTTGTTCATTCCGATACAATCCCACTCTCTCGCTCCTGCTCTCTTTTACTGCATTAGGACAACAACGATTCATCTGTTACTTGCTGCGGTAGCTAAACCCCTTTATCTTGTGCATGACCCGTCATTGCCACAGTAAATAGATGAAACCCACTAGCATGAGTAGGAGTTGTTTGAGCCCTGTTGTGCCTACTCATTCATGCTTGTTTGTCATGCCTGCTACTGCTTAGAGTTGAGTCAGGTCTGATTCATCGGGGATGAATCATAGGTGTGTGAACATGTCCTATTGTTGAGAGCTAAGTGTGTGAACACGATTTGGTAAAGGTAGCGGTGAGAGGCCATGTAGGTGTACATGGTGGGTTGTCTCATTGCAGCCGTCCTCAGGAACTGAGTTCTGTGTTTGTGATCCATGAACAGTTACTACCACACATTGGGTTCCGGTAACTCGGCCCCTCTCGGCTTATTAATCAACTTGATCTCTGTCCAGGAGTTGCAACTAGTTTCTGGTGTTTGTAGGTAGTGTTAGTAGTCTACCAAGTGGCACCCGGTACAGGTGGGCTTGGGACAGACTAGGCACAGTGGCACGGTGTACCAAGTGGCACCCGGATGGTGGGCTTGGGAACCCTGCTCACATCGTATGGGGCCGTGAGCAACACCCCGGCCGGATCACCTTGCGGATGGAACCCGAATAGGCGATAAACCTGGACGAGAGACTTGTGTGGTTAGTCAGGTCATGGCCGACACCCTCGCTGGGCTTCCGCTTGAAGGTTGCCGAGTACATGTCGTGTAAACGGTGGTAAGTGGTGAGAGCGTGTGTGAAGAAGTACACCCCTGCAGGGTTAACATCATCTATTCGAATAGCCGTGTCCGCGGTAAAGGACTTCTGGGTTGCCTGTACAGTACATAGACAAGTGAAAGTGGATACTCTAAAAGACGCAAGATAAGCGTGAGTGCTATGGATGGCGTTCTCGTAGGGAGACGGGAGTGGATCCATAGTGGTGTATTGATATGGTGAATATGTGGACTCGTGTGCGCCACCTCAAGAGAGTTACTTGCAGTCGTAGTTCAGGTTAGCCACTGAGTCAAAGCTGGCTTGCTGCAGTTAAACCCCACCATACCTTTGTTTATAATGATGCATATGTAGTTAGTTCTGATGTAAGTCTTGCTGGGTACATTTGTACTCACGTTGCTTAATTTATGTTTTTGCAGAGAGACTTCAGTCTCGCTAGTAGTTCCACGTGGACTTCGACGTTTAGCCTGTTACCTCAGCTACGATCTTGTGCCCTCGGCAGGATCTGATAGACAGTCAGGCTTCTCAGCCGTTATCATTTGTAGATGTCTGTACTCAGACATGTTAAGCTTCCGCTTGTGCTTGACTTGTATGCTCTGAGTGTTGGGTCATGAGACCCATGATTATATTATCTCGCTCCTCTGAGCCTATTGAATAAAATGCTTGAGTTGTAGAGTCATGTTGTGATGCCATGTTGTATTTGCACATATCGAGCATATTGTGTGTATGTTATTGAAATGCTTGGTATGTGTGGGATCTGACTATCTAGTTGTTTATCCTTAGTATCCTCTCTTATCGGGAAATGTCTCCTAGTGTTTCCACTGAGCCATGGTAGCTTGCTACTGCTCCGGAACACTTAGGCTGGCCGGCATGTGCCCTTCTTCGTTCCTGTTTCAGTCCCCTCGGGGAAATGTCACGCGATGAATTCCAGAGTCCTGTTAGCCCGCTACAGCCTGGTTCACCGGAGTCCTGTTAGCCCAGTGCTACAGCCTGGATTCACTCGCTGATGACCGACACGTTCGATGCTGGGTCATGGATGCCTGTTCCTGTAAGCTTGTGCCACTTTGGGTTTACGACTAGCCATGTCAGCAAGGGCTCCTCATCATATGGATGCTAGCGACACTATCATGTACGTGTGCCAAAAGGCGCAAACGGTCCCGGGCAAAGGTAAGGCGACACCCGTGGGAATACCTTGCGTGAGGCCGCAAAGTGATATGAGTTGTTACATGCTAGATCAATGTGGCATTGAGTTGGGGTCCTGACAGCTTTGGTATCAGAGCTTGACTGCCTGTAGGATTACCAAGCCAAAATGGTCGAAGTTGAGTCTAGAAATGCTTTAGTTATATGTAGGGGAATTGATTGTGGGATGGAACCTAAGGCTCTTTTTACTCCTTATATCTCATGCCTTCTGATCTGAGTCATCTTATCTTTCCTGCGGGGTTAAGAAACTAGGCTATCTCTTCTTCTATCAGGATCACGTGTTACTAATCTGTAGACTTATAGGATCGATGGATTCAAGCCTCAGTTCAGTTCCTACTATCTCCGTGTATTCATAGTTGATTTCAGAACCTTGATATTATGATGTTCGAGTGGCTATGCCACCATTTTGTAGGATGTTTTAAATCCTTTGGAACATTTACAGCCGTTATGCTGTCCGAGTCATCCCAGGTTTCTAAATAGTCCGATGCATTTGCAAATTCCTTCTTTCTGTTCCCAATGTTCCCTCTGGCCAGGTTAACCACACTAGACGGTGAGTTGAGGTACTCCATTGCCTCGGCATTTATGTTGGAGTTATTATTATGACCCTAGGTGTCTCAGGGGATCACCTAGTAATCTAGCCATGTTTTGTGTTTCCAGTGTGATCATTCTGGCCGTCATCCTCGAAAGCATCCCGTGATGCCACATAGTTAGTAGGCATTTCACTCCTGGGTTTTGAACCCGAGATTCACCCTACTTACTTCATGTTGATAGTAATTGCTAGCTCCATTAGGTTATTAGTAACCTTTGCGATAGTCCTTGAAGTTCATGGTATTTCCTTCTTCCAAATACTATGAACCACTTTATGGCAGAAGTTTGTTGGATCAAAAGCTCACAACAGGAATATCCTCGATGAGTTCTCCATTATATATTGTGGCTCTGCCAGTTCTACCTTTCTGCATGGGTTATCCGGAAGAAATATGTTGAACTTCGTTCGACATGCTAAACCATGCATCCACAACTCAAAAAATCATATGTTCCTTTGAGTTGTCCCTCTTTAGGTGTATTCCGACCCCGTCTATCAATTGATAGTCAAGAGTATGCGTGCATTCGATCGTCGATGCCTATTATTGTTGTGGTCCGTCAAGCCATTCTATTCCAGAATGACTAGGAGAAACAAACTCCAGTACCTCACCCATATCCAGGATTGGATCAAAGCAGTTGTGCTCCGCAGATCAAATACTAATCCAGCTTTTGTTCTGCTCCACCTTGGAGTATTACCATCTTTATATCAAGAATATCATGGGAATTGCACACCATCCTATGAACTCTTGATACAGTGATACTCTCTCCATCATTATTCATTTCTCGGTTCCCGTGTTGGTGCAACAGGAATGTCGACAAGTGAATCGTGATGTGTGAAATCAATACTCCTAGCAACCTTGTTGCTTGGTAGTTAAAGGACAATAATTTCATTCTTAGCATGTTGGTTATTGAATCATCATTCTAAGATTGATCGTGCTACCTAGTCCATTCTCCTGGTGCACTCCTCGATCAATGAGTTAGGATTATTTCAAATCTTCGCTCTATTGATCATATCGTCTTCCCCTGAAAAGCAAGATTGTTCTCGAGCTTAGTAACATATCGGTGGTTCGTAATTTCCCGAATATCTTCTCTGAAGTATTACCAGGTTGTCCCTTGACCGCTATGTTAAGTTTGTGATCATGTTGGTTTCCTTGTAAACCACCCTTTCTCCAAGAATCCATTTTGGATACCCCTGAGCTAGTTGGTTAAGCTAAACGACAACTTGGAGAGTTGGAAGATAAAAGCTTACCTAACTTAGTTCATTTCAAAGGGATATCTTGGTGTTGGTGTGTTAGTTGAAGAAAGATGATATCTTCATCGATTGGTCCCTGTGATCAGTTGTTGGACCTATTATCTTATAAAAACTTTGATTTGAGTATGGGCTATCGTCAAATCAAATCAGAACCAACGATGTTCGTAATGTTGTCTTACTCGCGGTTATCCCTGGAGCATACACCATTACATCTTTTGGGTCTGACCAATGCTATGTCCTTGTTCACATAATTATGGAATTCCATCTTCATGGAAACCTGGATAAATTGTTGTTGAGCCCATCGACAACATCCTTACCTTTTCCTTAATTTTGTTGAACATTAAGCTAGTGTTGGAAACTTGTGTAAACATTTTGTTCATGACCGTTCATGAAGCATATGTTTGGATGAAAGAAGTGACTTCCTCTAATTCATGTGCATTTGGAGCAAGTTGCCGCCGTGGATTCGAGAAAGTCAATGTTGCTTCCTCTGGAATCATCCCAAGTCAGTCATGCATACGTGCGAAGTATTCTGTGGTCTAGAGACTTGCAACCTTCATTCTATATGTATTCCTAGCACACCAAGCCACTGATTGATTTGTTCAAGGAGAAGAAGTTCCTTCTTAAGAATCATGACTTATGTTAGGACTTCGCTATCCTCGTTGATGGTTCCCTCCTAAACTCGGTAGTGTTTTGTTGTAAGACTACCATGTGTTCATGCTTGTCTGGGACACCATGTTCACATGTTGTAGCAGAACCAGCTCATGTTTTGGAGCTTGCTATCGTAGTTCATTCCCCGAGAATCTCGCAACGTCATCTCGTCGATTTATGTTGCAAACTTTCATTTTTCTTCCTAGACTCGATGAGTCTGGAATATCCTGACACCAGCCAGATCTGAATCTCAGGCAGATATGATGGTTGGAATGTTTTCCAAGAATTATAATATTGGTCTCTCTGTAACCGGTAAAGTGGATGTCGTGGCCAACACACCCAACCGGAAGACCTGTTATTGTAGTATCTTGATTGAGAAAGTTGGCCACCTCCCCATATGGATTTCGCAGGATTTACTCCTTAGTTGTCCCTTATGGATTTTTGTGCTCCCGAAGTCCGACCTTTACTTGATGTTCTAGATACCAAACCATATCTATGAATGGGATACACTAGTACATCAAGGAGAACATTAGAAGCGGAGTGCTAAATGTCTCTCGATCGATCATCCAGATTTTGTTTCCTTGGCCTCACTAAGGTGAAATCTGAGAAGCTGTTATCTTCCTATGCATCTGCATCGTCCATCACTATCCATCATGGTGGTATGTTGTGTTGCCAGGATCCTTGACACGGATGTTGGTAAAACCTTGATGAATATGGAAATGCTCAAGTTCTTGAGAGCACGCACAAGCACTAGGTGTTATCACCAGCACTAATTAGGATCGCTCCCAGTTTTCCTCGGTTATGCTATAACTTTTCAAACAGTGGACCCACTCTCTACTGTTGAGCTTCTGGTCAGTTATTAAAATCATCCGTTGTGTTGTCTTCAACAAGGTAATCCACATCATCCATTCTAATTCGGGTATGCCATTCTACTGAACCCCTCCAAACGATTGCTCGAGAATTGCCTTAGGCTGGTATAAAGAGTTTCAATGACCTCTGAATCAAAGGTAATTCTTTTTGCCACTTAAGGGATAATTCTATGAGTCACCTCCCCTAAGATGTGTCGTTATGGTATCATGGCAACTCAGCTCCTTGCTACGTTGGCAACCATTCACCACCTTCTTAAGTGTGGAACTATCGCCTATCCACTGAACCTTCGTCATTTGTTTCACTCTGTTACTCTAGATGTATGTTTCGTGTCTCAACCCGAGAGATGGTTCTACATCTCATTTTGTGAGTTGCTCGATCTTCGAGAAGATCGATTCTTCTAGAGTTTCCCTTTCTTCTCGTGGTCATGTTGGATGGAGTTCTCAGAACAAGACGACAAGACAAAGATGGTGACCGAATCAACGTTCTTATCAAGTGCAACCTGAATCGTGAAGATTATGTTAGTTGTGTTTCCCCTTCATCTTACCCTACGCTTGAATCTCGGGACGAGATTCTTGTCTAGTGGGGGTGAGCTGTCACATCCCTACCTTCTGGTAATGCTCTAGGCTAGCTTCATGTGTGCATCATGTCTATTTTTCTGAAACTTGAATTGAGGATTGTTGAAACCTCAGAAATCTAATTAAAAGAAGGGCAAGCACCCTTTAAATTGCATTCTGTGAATCCAAAATGCCCTAAAAATAGTTTTGTGAATTTTGGCAAGAGTTATATATCAAACCAAAATTCTGGAACATTTTTAAGGAATTATTTGGTCTCTGAATTTCAATCAATAATCTATTAGAATTTGGGAATATATTCATAATATATAATGAATATGTTTTCAAATGCTTTGAAGTGTTTTATGTACTTTTGGAATAGTCCAGAGAGGTAACATAAAATATTTCAGAATGTTCTGGCATTGTTTGAAATTCATTTGAATTTGAAAACAGTGGCAAAATAAATTAAAAAAAATAAAACAAAACAGAAAAAAATAAAACAGAGCACTTACCTGGCCTAGTTACCTGGCTGGCCCAGTTACGGTGCAGCCCAGCAGCAGCCCAGCCCATCGTAGCCGCCACCATCTTTAATCTCCTGCCAGTAGGCAGGAGGACATGTGCCCGACACGCGCGCGCACGCGCCAGCAGCCTCATGCTTGCCTGCTCGCCGCTGGACTCACCCGAGGGTGCCACGCACCCTCCCAGGTCTCTCACTCTCTCCCATGCCTTCTCCCCCCTCCTCTGGCTCCCTCTCTCTCCCACCGAGCGCGCTCATCGCCGCCGCTCGCTGCTACCACGGCCACCAGCCACTGCCTCGCCTCGACGATGCGCTCAGAGGCTCCGCCTCGACCCCCTCTTCCTCCTCACCGAGCCACGCCCCGCGGGAGCCTCTACAACACCGCCATCGGCTCCCTCTTCTTCCTCGGACTCCGGCAATCGCCGTGGCCACTCCGTCGTCTCTAGAGCCTCCCCCGAGCGGAAGACCCCTCCATGCGATGCGTTGTGAGCCTCTGAACCGTTTCCCCCTACTCCCGTGGACTAATTAGAGCTCCATCCCTCGTTTCCGTTGAGACCGAGACCTCGCCGGCGCCGGTCATGTCGTCGTCATCATTTTGGCCTGCCTCCGTCCAAACCAAGCACGCCACCGCACTCAGCGCACCCCCGGGAGCACGTAGAACACACCAGCACCCCCTAGTGCACTGCAACGCCGAAACACTCGACGCCCGAACTCCGGCGCCGCCGTCGTCGTGGTTGTCGTCGCCTCCGGCCACCCCAGCTCTTCCCACTTGCCCTGCTAGATGCGCGCGATCCCCAGCCATGCATAGGACCAAACCACGGTCGATTTGGTCGACCGTGGGCAAAACCTGAGCCAACCCAGTGTGCCTCCGCCGCGTTTCGGTCGCCGCCGGCGTAACTCCGGCGATGGTGACGTGGCCGCTTAGTTTAGGTTAACGACGCACTTAGTCAACACTTAGTTACACTGACAGCCGGTCCCCACTGCGTAATCAAACTTAGATTAGTTTCTGCTTAGTATTAACTAATCACAGCGGCCCCACGCGTCAGCGTTCACCACACTGACGTGGCCATTGACTGGGCCCACATGTCAGTGACCCTAATGAGCAACGTGACACTGACCTTTGGACCCCACTGGTCAAGTCTGACCTGGTCGGTGCCTGTTGACCACTGATGTCATAGTGACGTAGTGCTGACGCAATTAATCATTTTCTGGAATAAAAATAATCCAGGAAATTCCAGAATATATCCAAAACTTCAAAAATTCATATAAATTCAACCGTAACTCAGAATGAAATAATTTATATATGAAAAATGATCAGAAAAATCCAATCTATCCATCTGTACCATTTTCATGCATGTTAGAACAACTTATGACTACTGTTTAGGACAATTCAATTAAATGGCATTTAAGAAATCACATATAGAGTTTGAATTTGAACCTAGTGTTCAAACCAACTCCATTTAACTTGTTGTTAGTTGCATTAGCTCAATCAACAGCATGTCGCCATGTCATGATCATGCATCATATTGTGCATTGCATTGATTGTGCTCTTCCTTGTTTGCTGGTGTTTGTCCCCTCTCGATAGACGTGACTCCGATGATGAGATCGATGACACCAATGAAGAACTATATTATCTTCAGAAGTGCCAGGCAAGCAAAACCCCCTTGTTCATTCCGATACAATCCCACTCTCTCGCTCCTGCTCTCTTTTACTGCATTAGGACAACAACGATTCATCTATTACTTGCTGCGGTAGCTGAACCCCTTTATCCTGTGCATGACCTGTCATTGCCACAATAAATAGATGAAACCCACTAGCATGAGTAGGAGTTGTTTGAGCCCTGTTGTGCCTACTCATTCATGCTTGTTTGTCATGCCTGCTACTGCTTAGAGTTGAGTCAGGTCTGATTCATCGGGGATGAATCAGAGGTGTGTGAACATGTCCTATTGTTGAGAGCTAAGTGTGTGAACACGATTTGGTAAAGGTAGCGGTGATAGGCCATGAAGGAGTACATGGTGGGTTGTCTCATTGCAGCCGTCCTCAGGAACTGAGTTCTGTGTTTGTGATCCATGAACAGTTACTACCACACATTGGGTTATGGTAACTCGGCCCCTCTCGGCTTATTAATCAACTTGATCTCTGTCCAGGAGTTGCAACTAGTTTCTGGTGTTTGTAGGTAGTGTTAGTAGTCTACCAAGTGGCACCCGGTACAGGTGGGCTTGGGACAGACTAGGCACAGTGGCACGGTGTACCAAGTGGCACCCGGATGGTGGGCTTGGGAAGCCTGCTCACATCGTTTGGGGCCGTGAGCGACACCCCGGCCGGATCTCCTTGCGGATGGAACCCGAATAGGCAATAAACCTGGACGAGAGACTTGTGTGGTTAGTCAAGTCATGGCCGACACCCTCGCTGGGCTTCCGCTTGAAGGTTGCCGAGTACATGTCGTGTAAACGGCGGTAAGTGGTGAGAGCGTGTGTGAAGAAGTACACCCCTGCAGGGTTAACATCATCTATTCGAATAGCCGTGTCCGCGGTAAAGGACTTCTGAGTTGCCTGTATAGTACATAGACAAGTGAAAGTGGATACTCTAAAATACGCAAGATAAGCATGAGTGCTATGGATGGCGTTCTCGTAGGGAGATGGGAGTGGATCCATAGTGGTGTATTGATATGGTGAATATGTGGACTCGTGTGCGCCACCTCAAGAGAGTTACTTGCAGTCGTAGTTCAGGTTAGCCACTGAGTCAAAGCTGGCTTGCTGCAGTTAAACCCCACCATCCCTTTGTTGATAATGATGCATATGTAGTTAGTTCTGATGTAAGTCTTGCTGGGTACATTTGTACTCACGTTGCTTAATTTATGTTTTTGCAGAGAGACTTCAGTCTTGCTAGTAGTTCCACGTGGACTTCGACGTTTAGCCTGTTACCTCAGCTACGATCTTGTGCCCTCGGCAGGATCTGATAGACAATTAGGCTTCTCAGGCTTTTTCATTTGTAGATGTCTGTACTCAGACATGTTAAGCTTCCGCTTGTGCTTGACTTGTATGCTCTGAGTGTTGGGTCATGAGACCCATGGTTGTAATATCTCGCTCCTCGGAGCCTATTGAATAAAATGCTTGAGTTGTAGAGTCATGTTGTGATGCCATGTTGTATTTGCACATATCAAGCATATTGTGTGTATGTTATTGAAATGCTTGGTATGTGTGGGATCTGACTATCTAGTTGTTTATCCTTAGTATCCTCTCTTACCGGGAAATGTCTCCTAGTGTTTCCACTGAGCCATGGTAGCTTGCTACTGCTCCAGAACACTTAGGCTAGCCGGCATGTGTCCTTCTTCGTTCCTGTGTCTGTCCCCTCGGGGAAATGTCACGCGATGAATTCCAGAGTCCTGTTAGCCCGCTACAGCCTGGTTCACCAGAGTCCTGTTAGCCCAGTGCTACAGCCTGGATTCACTCGCTGATGACCGACACGTTCGATGCTGGGTCATGGATGCCTGTCCCTATAAGTTTGTGCCACTTTGGGTTTACGACTAGCCATGTCAGCCCGGGCTCCTCATCATATGGATGCTAGCGACACTATCATATACGTGTGCCAAAAGGCACAAACGGTCCCGGGCAAAGGTAAGGCGACACCCGTGGGAATACCGTGCGTGAGGCCACAAAGTGATATGAGGTGTTACATGCTAGATCGATGTGGCATTGAGTCGGGGTCCTGACACATGCCTGGCCAATAAAATAACAAGTGGCAAGCCAATGAGTACTTTGAATGTAATCGCAAGCAACCCAAGAGTGATAACACAATAATCATGCAATGCTCTACTACTAGATTGACATTTTTGCGGAAAGCTAGTTTTTCTCATGCAAGTATGATCAACATTTATCAAGGACATGAATGCATCTGCAACAAGTATCAGGAGGTTACAGACATCAACATCGAGAAAGAGTTATGAACAACTCATGCTCAAGCTCATCGTGACATCCTCATGAATCACATCAACAATATTACCAAACCGTGTTGTTTGTTAGAAACATATGGACATAGTCTAAGCAGCACCAACCAACTATCCTTGACCGTGGACACGGCTATTCGAATAGTTTGACACTCTGTAGAGGTTGCACAGTTTACCCACAAGATCCAGGAAGCTTTCATGTCATCCACGATCTCGTAGTAACTCAAGTACTTGGGGGAAGCACCCGATCACTATCTTTCCCTAGGCGACACTAACATAGGGTCCACTCGTTCGTACACGGCCTTTGTGTATAAGCATCAAGATCTTGGGACTCTGCCCTTTTCATTATCACACATACACGCAGGGACCAACGGTGTGTTCGGTTCCCTATGAAAACAGTCATGGCCGCCTATCCAAGCACGACCCCGTCCCGAGAGTGACCTCATGCCACCCCCGTCACTAGTAATGCGGGCACCATGCTAGTATCGGCCTAGGTAATCAATAATGCCCCATCCCATAAGGGGTAGAGTGGTTGCACATGTTTGGTTGGGACGGTCGACAAATCTTAAATTTAATCTGCCTCTTTAAACAACACTTATTCTCTTGCTTCGGTACACCACTTCTCCACCAATTAGTGAACTAGTTCATCATCATTTCCCAGGGGCATTAGTGGCACTCATCGGGGCTATTTGCAAGTATATCAAACCACACTTGCTTCTATTCATGCATAACCCTGACCCATTTTGCATAGCCAACTACTATAGCATGTTTCCACAACCTACCAACACAACTTTGAACAAGGATAGAGTCATGAATAATGCAAGGGTCAACGGGGTATGCAACAAAGATAGCCTAGAAAGGTTGCCATGCATTCAACAATAACGGAAAGAAATGCTATTATGATTAAAAAGGGTTCATCATGGTCAAAGGGATGCTTGCCTGGTTCATCAAAGTCTTGAAACCTTTTGGTCCTTCTCCCAGTACTCCATCTACTTCGTCAACTAAAGCTGGAAACAATCACAATAAGCAAGACAACAAGGCAAAAATAAAAGTGCTCTAAAAATTCAAGTTGGACTTCTAGGATACCTTTGGTCAAATGAGGAATGACCAAAGCGGTTTAATTGGGATTTGATCTATCGATATCTCTGAACATTTCAATATGATGGAATTAAGGGATTTCTGGATTTTTAAGAAGTGTACAAAAATAATATTTTTAAAAATGATCAAAGACTCCCATTTAACAAGGAATGATTTGAGAAGCACCTAGGAGTTGGTTTCACTGGATTTGGAGTTCAAATGATTTTTCTATGAATATGCAAAGTTGGTTATACATGGAGAAATGGACCAATATTTTATGTGGCACTAAAAGTATTGGAAAAAATGTTCAAAAACTAAGTTTTGAACGTATAAGTATCTAGGAATTTGAATCATGGCATTTGGATCAAAAATAGGCTCTCTGTGATCTTCTAAAGTTTATCAGAGAAATGGAAAAATGAGATTTTCATAAATAGTTTTGAAGGAAATATCTCTGGAAAAATGTGCAAATAGCACCATGTGATAGATCATGAATTTAGGAACCACTAAAATTTGAATCGTCAAATTTGGAGGCCAAATGAATTGATTATGGATTTTACAAGATTAGAGAAAAAGAAAAAAAGAAAAAGGTTTTTACCTAAATGGGCTGGATCTAGGGAGGTAGCAGCATGCATTGGCCGAGACTTAGCGGGTGTCAGGACCCCGACTCGATGTCACGTCGATCTAGCCGGTAACACCTCATATCACTTTGCGGCCTCACGCACGGTATCCCCACGGGTGTCGCCTTACCTTTGCCCGGGACCGTTTGCGCCTTTTGGCTCACGTATATGATAGTGTCACTAGCATCCATATGATAAAGAGCCCGGGCTGACATGACTAGTCGTAAACTCAAAGTGGCACAGACTTACAGGGACAGGCATCCATGACCCAGCTTCGAACGTGTCGGTCATCAGCAAGTGGGTCCGGGCTGTAGCACTGGGCTAGCAGGACTCCGGTAAACCGGGCTGTAGCGGGCTAACAGGACTCCGGTACTCAAAGCGTGACATTTCCCCGAAGGGACAGACACAGGAACGAAGAAGGACACATGCCGGCCAGCCTAAGTGTTCCAGAGCAGTAGCAAGCTACCATGGCTCAGTGGTAACACTAGGAGACATTTCCCGGTAAGAGAGGCTACTAAAGATAAACAACTAGATAGTCAGATCCCACACATACCAAGCATTTCAATCATACACACAATATGCTCGATATGTGCAAATACAACGAAGCATCACAACATGACTCTACGACACAAGTACTTTATTTAAGGCTCAGGGAGCCATACATAACATACACGAAGGTACGGGTCCCACGACCCAACATACAAGTCATACAGTCATACAAACCAGCAGCGGAAGTAACTTGTCTGAGTACGGACAACTAGTAAAATAAAAGAGGCTTGGGAAGCCTAGCTATACTACAAGGTCCTTCACAAGCTCAGGGTCACCACCTGGGTCTTTAGCCTACTCGTTGATGTCAACGTCTACATAGAACCCATCAGAAGGGGTTGCAGCGTCTTCTGTAAAAAATGTAGATTATAGCAACATGAGTACAAAGGTACTCAGCAAGACTTACATCAGATCCTACATACATGCTTAGTATCAAGAAGGGTTGGTGGAGTTATTGCAGCAAGCCAGCTTTGACTCTTGGCTAGGCTATCCTACGATACTCCAACTTGAAATGGTTTTGCGCACACGAGTCCACTACTCACCACTTCAATACACCACCGAGGATCCACCTCCGTCTTTCTACGGAAGAGCCATCCTCGGCACTCACTCTTATCTTGAGGCTTTTAGTAGTTTCCATTTACTTGTCTATGAACTGTATAGGCAACCAAGTAGTCCCTTACCGCGGACGCGGCTATTCGAATAGATCATGTTAACCCTGCAGGGGTGTACTCCTTCATACACGCTCCCACCACTTACCGTCGTTTACACGACATGTACTCGGCAACCTTCAAGCGGAAGCCCAACGTGGGTGTCGGCCACGACCTACCTAATCACCTAAGCCTCCAGTCCAGGTTTATCGCCTATCCAGGTTCCATCCGCAGGGAGTCCGGCCGAGGTTTCCCATACGGCCCCGAACGATGTGAACAGGGTTCCCGAAATACCTAACGGGTATTCAGTACACCGTGCCACGTACCTACCGCATCACAGCCCACCCCTACGGTCAGCGCTGTCCACGGCCTCCAGTAGGCTACAAACACCAGAAACTACTTGCAACTCCTGGACGGAGAACTAGGGTGAATAAGAAGCCGAGAGGGTCCATTGGTTTCGGGCCCAATGCATGGTAGTAGCTGATTCTTAAATCACACATACAGATCTCAGTGCTTAAGGTCGGCTTCAATGAAACAACCCACCATGTACTCCTACATGGCCTCTCACCGATACCTTTACCAAATCGTGTTCACCACACCACTCTCATTACTGACATAACATTTCACTCTAGCCCATCACCCAGATGAACCAGACCTGACACGACTCTAAGCATAGCAGGCATAGCAAGGTAGGAACAACACATACATATGGCTCAATCAACTCCTACACATGCTAGTGGGTTTCATCTAGTTACTGTGGCAATGACAGGTCATGCAGAGGAAATGGGTTCAACTACCGTAGCACACAGCAGTTTGAATCGCGTTGTCTTAATGCAGTAAAAGAGAGCAGGAGCGAGAACATGGGATTGTATCGATATGATCAAATGGTTGGTTGCTTGCCTGATGGTTCGATGCACTGATACGGTTCTTCGTTAGGGTAATCACGATACTCCTCGGAGGCAGAACCTGTCGCAAAGGACACCGACACACAACCATCACCAAACAATGTGCAACAATATGATGCATGCATGAAACATAGCAATATGAGTGTGTTGGGCTAATGCAACTAAAACCAGAAGGGTTTGAACAAATTTGAATCAAAGATTCAAATTTCAAACTCAAACATGGCCTTTTAAAGTGCTTTTCCTTGTTCTGCTTAAAACATCAATTTAACTTGTTTGATCATGCATGAAAATAGTACAGATGGATAGATTGGATTTTTCTGATCATTTTTCATATATAATTTGTCCAATTTGGAGTTACAGAATAAAAGTTATGAATTTTTGAAGTTTAAATAATATTCTGGAATTTCCTGATTTAATTTAAATCCAGAAATATAATTATTGCGCCAGCATGACGTCAGCATGATGTCAGTGGTCAACTGCGGCTGTCTGGGGTCAAACTTGACGTGTGGGGCCCACACGTCAGTGACAGGGGTGTTAAACAGGGTTAAATTAATCCTAATTACTAATTAGTGGCGCTGGGGCCCACTAGTCAGTGTCAGGGGGTTAACTAACAGTGGTTAGCGCTAATCCTAATTAGCTACAGGGCTGGGCCCACCTGTCAGGGACTCAGGGGGGTTCCTGTCGTGGTCAAAGTGGGTCAAACCCACCGGCGACGTGACGCCGGCGAGGCCCGAGACGGCGGCGCGATGCGGGATCGCGCTACAGGGCACGGGCGAGGCCGTTCTTGGGCTCGTTGGAGAGCTCTTGCTCCCGCGCGTCGAACGGTGGCCGTGGCTGTGCCTGAGGTGGCCGGAGTCGACGGCGGCGAGCTCGGCTGCGGCCGCCGGAGTTCGGTCGTGCACGGAAACGGGGTTGGAGCTCGAAGGCGAGCGAAGCGAGGCGCTAGGGATGCTCTATGGAGCCTTACGAACTCGTTGGACTCGCCGGGGTGACCAAATGGTCACCGGAGCTGCGTCGACGG
This sequence comes from Triticum dicoccoides, assembly GCF_002162155.2. NCBI lineage: Eukaryota > Viridiplantae > Streptophyta > Magnoliopsida > Poales > Poaceae > Triticum > Triticum dicoccoides. The sequence goes on along the minus strand of NC_041383.1, from coordinate 338,531,454 downwards.
CGAGCTCGGCGACGGCGGAGGTTCGGCCGTGGTGGGGAGGAGAATACGGTGAGGGAACGAGGGGGAGAAGAAGGGGAAACGGTGGCGTAGCTCACCGCGGTTGCAGTGGGCGTCGAAGCGGGCTCGGGGACGCGCTGGAGACGGCGAATCGACGGCGACGGTGGTCGGAGCCCGAGGAGGGGAACGGCGACGTGGCGGCGATGCAGGGCTTCCGGAGGCCCGTGGAGCGGTGGGGAGGAAGAGGAGGTCGAGGCGGAGCTCCTGAGCTAGTCGGGGGAGCGAGGGGTGGCCGGAGACGGCTGCTAAGGCGAACGGCGGCGACGGTGGTGTTCGGCCGTGTGAGAGAGAGAGCGAGGGAGAGGAGGGGAGAGCCGAGGGCGAGTGAGAGAGAGCAGGGGGGAGGCGTGGCGTCGTCCAGGGCATCGAGGCGAGGAGGGGAGGGCAGGCAGGCAGGGAGAGAGGTGGCGTGGCGCGGTGGCGCGCGCGCGCGCCGGCCACACTCCCCTCCCTCTGTCGGGACGAAGACGACAGAGGAGGGAGGCGGGCTGGGCCGCCTGCTGGCTGGGCCGGCCAGCTGGCTGGGCTGCACAGGGAGGAGCCCAGGTAAGTTTCTCCCTTTATTTATTTTTCTGTTTTCTAATTTCTGACATTTGTTTTAATTTAAATAATATATTAAATCATTTATTTAACTTATGCCAAATTTTTCAGGGGCTAGATATATTATTCCAGAGCTCCTTTATAATTGGCATAATATTTGGACATATATTAATATATATAGAAATATATTTCCAAAGCAAATATTTATGCATTAATTCCAAATGCCCAAAATAAATGTCCATGAGCCACTAAAAATATTGGTTTGATTTTTATCTCTGTCCAATATTTTCAGAGATCAACTTGAGCATTTTCTTGGACCCTTTTGGAGAAATTTTTATTTGGGTCATTTTCAAAATGATTCTGAGGGTTTCACAGATCCCCATTTCAACTTTTCTGATGAAAGAGTAAACATGATGCAACACTCTAATGCATGACTAGCTAGGGTGTGACAGGCGCGATGCGGGATCGCGCTACAGGGCACGGGCGAGGCCGTTCTTGGGCTCGTTGGAGAGCTCTTGCTCCCGCGCGTCGAACGGTGGCCGTGGCTGGGCCTGGGGTGGCCGGAGTCGACGGCGGCGAGCTCGGCTGCGGCCGCCGGAGTTCGGGTGCGGTCGGAGTCGGCGTTGCAGGGGGTTTGGGGAGGCGTTGGTGCGTGCTGCGTGCTCCTAGTGAGGCGTGGAGCACGATAGTGTGCTCGGTTGGGCGCTACGGTGACCGTGGCCACGACGGCGACATCGCCGGCGGCGTGGAGCTCTCGGCCAAGGTGGGGCTAAGGCCTAGAGGTCGAAAGAGACCAGGGGAGAAGGGGGAAACGACTCGGGGGCTCACCGCGGTTGCAGTGGGCGTCGAAGCGGGCTCGGAGACGCGCTGGAGACGGCGAATTCGACGGCGATGATGGTCGGAGCCCGAAGAGGGGAACGGCAACGTGGCGGCGATGCAGGGCTTCCGGAGGCCCGTGGAGCGGTGGGAAGGAAGAGGGGGTTGTGGCGGAGCTTCTGAGCTAGTCGGGGGAGCGAGGGGTGGCCGGAGACGGCTGCTAAGGCGAACGGCGGCGACGGTGGTGTTCGGCCGTGAGAGAGAGAGCGAGGGAGAGGAGGGAAGAGCCGAGGGCGAGTGAGAGAGAGCAGGGGGGAGGCGTGGCGTCGTCCAGGGCATCGAGGCGAGGAGGGGAGGGCAGGCAGGCAGGGAGAGAGGTGGCGTGGCGCGGTGGCGCGCGCGCGCGCCGGCCACACTCCCCTCCCTCTGTCGGGACGAAGACGACAGAGGAGGGAGGCGGGCTGGGCCGCCTGCTGGCTGGGCCGGCCAGCTGGATGGGCTGCACAGTGGAGGAGCCCAGGTAAGCTTCTCCCTTTTATTTTTTTCTGTTTTCTAATTTCTGACATTTGTTTTGATTTAAATAATATATTAAATCATTTATTTAACTTATGCCAAATTTTTCAGGGGCTAGATATATTATTCCAGAGCTCCTTTATAATTGGCACAATATTTGGTCATATATTAATATATATAGAAATATATTTCCAAAGCAAATATTTATGCATTAATTCCAAATGCCCAAAATAAATGTCCATGAGCCACTAAAAATATTGGTTTGATTTTTATCTCTGTCCAATAATTTCAGAGATCAACATGAGCATTTTCTTGGACCCTTTTGGAGAAATTTTTATTTGGGTCATTTTCAGAAATGATTCTGAGGGTTTCACAATCCCCATTTCAATTTAAATGGAATTTTGAACATGATGCACACACTCTGATGCATGACTAGCTAGGGTGTGACAGCGGGGCAGCGCACTGGGCCTGGCCCAGCCTCTCGCGCGCGCCTGCAGGGAGGCCACGTCGATGGCGGCTTCGACTGTATACGTCTTCGCGCGGGGGAGGCTGTTAAGGACAGAGCCGTCTATACTTAAATTGCGCATGCCCGGGCGGTTTACCGCTAGCAACTGGTGCCCCTGCCAGCTGGTGGGGCGATTGTCTTCCTCCTCCCGCCTACGACCGAAGCGGAGGCAGAGGGAATCCGCCATCGACCCAGGCGGTCCCCGACGGCGTTCTTCACACTGGAGTGTTCAGCGCGGCGAGCCGCACCCGCCCATGTGCTCTACTAATGCAGAGGATCTCGGGAAGGGGAGAGACGTTGGCTACGGCGGCCGGAGTCCTAGCGAGGACGAGGTCGATGCTACAGCCATCGGGAAGAGCATATGGAGCGCAGGGGAGCTTTCGTGGTGGTCGTAGTGATGATCCGGAGCTAAGTGGCGGAGAGGAGGGGCTCTCGGTGCCGCAAATTTAGCAGGAGGCCGACGGAGGCACTCCTATGATGGAGGTGCAGGGAGGGCACGGGGAGAGGAGTGGTAGGTCGAGGAGGTGAACGGGAGATAGGAGGATCCAGGAGAGGCCAGAGAGAGCTCAAGGAGTCGCTCTATATGGAGGGGTGATTGTGCAGCGTGGGCGTGACAAGAAGCACACCGGCCCCGCGCCCTGCAGCGAGAAAGCACCATCAAAATACATGATCCACTCCTGAAGCGTCTCTTTACCGGGGATAATTGTCTCTGGTATTTCTTCGTCTAGCATGGGTGTCATTATGCAATGAATTCCGCCAATGCCTTGCTTTGAATAGTTGAGGTACTCTCATATTCCAAGCCAAAGCTTGACATCTCTAGTGCCCACTCGACTATCCTGCCAGTGGCTTCAGGGTTCCTTAATATGCGCTGTAGTGGGAAACAGGTGACAACTGTGATCTCGTGGGCTTGGAAATAGTGGCCTGATAACCCAAATGTGTAGGGATCGCAACAGTTTTCGATAAGTAAGAGTGTCGAACCCAACGAGGAGCTAAAGGTAGAATAAATATTCCCTCAAGTTCTATCGACCACCGATACAACTCTACGCACGCTTGACGTTCGCTTTACCTAGAACAAGTATGAAACTAGAAGTACTTTGTAGGTGTGATAGGATAGGTTTGCAAGATAATAAAGAGCACGTAAACATAAACTAGGGGCTGTTTAGATAAAGATGCAATAAAGTAAGTATTAGTAGAGAGCTTTTTGTTATGAGAAAGTTATTTGTCCAAGGCAATTGATAACTAGACCGGTAATCACTATTGCAATTCTATTTGAGGGAGAGGCATAAGCTAACATACTTTATCTACTTGGATCATATGCACTTATGATTGGAACTCTAGCAATCATCCGCAACTACTAAAGATTCATTAAGGTAAAACCCAACCATAGCATTAAAGTATCAAGTCCCCTTTTTCCCCATACGCAACAATCCCCTTACTCGGGTTTGTGTTTCAGTCACTCACGCAACCCACTATAAGAGAATCATGAACATATTGCAACACCCTACAGTGGGAATCCCTCACACTTGCGCAACACGGAGGGCACCATAGGACAGCACCAATAATAAAACATGCAACTCAAACCAATCACGATCATCAATTAACCCATAGGACAAAACGGATCTAGTCCAACATCATAAGATAGCCATACATCATTCGGAAATAATATATAGCGTTGAGCACCATGTTTAAGTAGAGATTACAGCGGGTAAGAGAGAGGTTACACCGCTGCATAGAGGGAGGAAGAGTTGGTGATGAAGGCGGTGAAGTTGTTGGTGAAGATCGCGGTGATGATGATGGCCCCCGGTAGCGCTCCGGCGCCACCGGAAGCAAGGGGGAGAGAGCCCCCCTTCTTCTTCTTCTTCCTTGACCTCCTCCCTAGATGGGAGAAGTGTTTCCCCTCTGGTCCTTGGCTCCCATGGCATGGGAGGGGTGAGAGCCCCTTCGAGATTGGATCTATCTCTCTGTTTCTGCGTTCTGGAATTCTGCCCTGGCACCGTTTCCTTTATATCTGGAGATCCGTAACTCCGATTGGACTGAAACCTTCGCCCAGATTGTTTTCCAAAAATTAGCTTTCTTGCGGCCAAAGAAGGGCATCAATCGCCTTATGGGTGGCCCACGAGAGTCCAGGGCACACCCAGGGGGGAGGGCGCGCCCCCCTATCTCGTGGCCACCCCGGACACCGTCTCGCGTTGATTCTTCCTCTGGAAAATCCCAAATATTCCAAAATAATTCTCCGTCCATTTTTATCCCGTTTGGATTCCGTTTGATATTGGGTTTCTGTGAAACATAAAACATGCAACAAATAGGAACTGGCACTGGGTACTGGATCAATATGTTAGTCCCAAAACTAGTATAAAAAGTTGCCAAAAGTGTATGGAAGTTGAAGAATATTGGCATGGAACAATCAAAAATTATAGATACGACGGAGACGTATCACATCCCCAAGCTTAATTCCTGCTCATCCTCGAGTAGGTAAATGATAAAAAAGATAATTTTTGATGTGGAATGCTACCTAGCATAATCTTGATCATATGTCTAATCATGGCATGAATATTAAGACACGAGTGATTCAAAGCAATAGTCTATCATTTGACATAAAAACAATAATACTTCGAAAGTTATCCCTACAAAATCATATAGTCTGGCTGTTTCTCTATCTTCATCACACAAAGTATTTAATCATGCACAACCCCGATGACAAGCCAAGCAATTGTTCCATACTTTAATAATCTCAAACTTTTTCAACTTTCACGCAATACATGAGCGTGAGCCATGGATATAGCACTATGGGTGGAATAGAATATGATGGTGGGCGTTATGTGGAGTATACAAAAAAGGAGAAAGTCTCACATCGACTAGGCGTATGAACGGGCTATGTAGATGCCCATCAATAGATATCAATGCAAGGAGTAGGGATTTCCATGCAACGGATGCACTAAGAGCTATAAGTGTATGAAAGCTCAGACTGAAACTAAGTGGGTGTGCATCCAACTTGCTTGCTCATGAAGACCTCGGGCATTTGAGGAAGCCCATCATCAGAATATGCAAGCCAAGTTCTATAATGAAAATTACCACTAGTATATGAAAGTGAAAGCATAGGAGACTCTCTCTATGAAGAACATGGTGCTACTCTGAAGCACAAGTGTGTTAAAAGGATAGTAGCATTGCCCCTTCTCTCTTTTTATCTCATTTTCATTCTTCTTCTTTTTTCTTCTTTTTTTCTCTTTTTTTGTGGGCTTCTTTGGCCTCCGTTTTTTATTTGGGCTTCTTTGGCCTCTTTTATTTTTCATAAAGTCCGGAGTCTCATCCCGACTTGTGGGGGAATCATAGTCTCCATCATCCTTTCCTCACTGGGGCAATGCTCTAATAATGATGATCATCACACTTTTATTTACTTACAACTCAATATCTAGAACAAAAATATGACTCTATATGAATGCCTCCGGCGGTGTACCGAGGGATGTGCAATGATCTAGCATAGCAATGACATCAAAACGGACAAGCCATGAAAACATCATGCTAGCTATCTTACGATCATGCAAGGCAATATGACAATGAATGCTCAAATCATGTATATGATGATGATGAAAGTTGCATGGCAATATATCTCGGAATGGCTATGGAAATGCCATGATAGGTAGGTATGGTGGCTGTTTTGAGGAAGATATAAGGAGGCTTATGTGTGACAGAGCGTATCATATCACGAGGTTTGGATGCACCGGCAAAGTTTGCACCAACTCTCGAGGTGAGAAAGGACAATGCACGGCACCGAAGATGCTAGCAATGATGGAGAGGTGAGAGTGCGTATAATCCATGGACTCAACATTAGTCATAAAGAACTCATATACTTATTGCAAAAATCTACAAGACATTGAAAACAAAGTACTACGTGCATGCTCCTAGGGGGATAGATTGGTAGGAAAAGACCATCGCTCGTCCCCGACCGCCACTCATAAGGAAGACAATCAATAAATAAAATTGTGCTCCAACTTCATCACAAAGCGGTTCACCATACGTGCATGCTACGGGAATCACAAACCTCAACACAAGTATTTCTACTAATCCACAACCACCCACTAGCATGACTCTAATATCACCACCTTTATATCGCAAAACTATTGCAAGGAATCAAACATATCATATTCAACAATCTACAAGTTTATGTTGGATTTTATGACTAACCATGTGAATGACCAATTCCTGTCATCTCTCTAAATAGATATAAGTGAAGCAAGAGAGTTTAATTCTTTCTACAAATGATATGCCCACGCTCTAACAAATATAAGTGAAGCAAAAGAGCGTTCTACAAATGGCGGTTTTCTATGTGAAGAGAAACAGGCAATCCAGACTTAAAATGATATAAGTGAAGCACATGAAGCATTCTATAAAGCCATACTCAAATGATTTAAGTGAGGTGCAATGAGCATTCTATAAATCAACCAAGGAATATCTCATACCAGCATGGTGCATAAAGGAAAAGTGGAAACTAAATGCAAAAGACGCTCCAAGACTTGCACATAATGCATGAATGAAACGAATACGAAAACATACTGATACTTGTTGAAGAAAGAGGGGATGCCTTCCGGGGCATCCCCAAGCTTAGATGCTTGAGTATCCTGGAATATTTACTTGGGTTGCCTCGGGAATCCCCAAGCTTGAGCTCTTGCCTCTCTTCCTTTTCCTCATATCGAGACCTCCTCGTTTAGACACTTCATCCACACAAAACTTCAACAGAAAACTCGGTAAGATCCGTTAGTATAATAAAGCAAATCACCACTCTAAGTACTGTTGCAAACCAATTCATTTTTTTTCATTGTGTCTACTGTAATATAACTTTTTCATGGCTTAATCCACTAATATAAATTGATAGTTTCATCAAAACAAGCAAACTATGCATCAAAAACAGAATCTATCAAAAACAGAACAGTCAGTAGCAATCTGAACATCCACCATACTTTTGGTACTCCAAAAATTATACAAAATTAGGAAAAATAAAAAATTTGTATAGCAAGACAGTGCAAAAGGAATCCGAACCAATTGGCGTTCCTGTTAAAAATGTAAAATCGCACACTACAGCCAAAGTTTCTGTCCTGCACCGCACAAACCAACAAGCATTGTAAACATCCTAAAGGCAAACCTTGGCACATTATTTTTATAATACAATGGAATTATACAAGGGGATAATTATTTTTGATGAAAAGTTTCTGTAATCAAGATTCACAAAGTTTCCGTGAGCATGAACAAAGTTCAAGGCTAGCTCCCACTTCAACAATGCTTGTCTTTCTCACTTTCACTTTCCTTTTTGAAAAGTTTTTAGGTTCCCCTCTTTATTTTTTTTGTTTTTTAAACTATATAAAAACACTCAACAGAAATAAATGACTCTCTAAAACTTCCGGGTTGTCTCCCTGGCAGAGCTTTCTTTAAAGCCATTAAGCTAGGCATTTAGTGCTCAAGTAATGAATCCACCCGGATCCCAAGGTATATCAAAGCCAATTTTAATTAACAATGATTTGTAATTTAGTAGTGATCACAAAGTAACATGTAGCAAGCAATGACGAAGTCTAACTCTCTTCCTATGTATCGGCATGTCATAAAAGAACAATTCATGCACACCAAGTAAAGGCCAATGCATAGTATAAGGAGTTTCTTGCAATTCTATCGTGTTGGAAACATAAAGAGGCGGAGATGTAGTTCCTTTCTCATAATAATTGAAAGTAGGAGCAGCAAGCACATGCATATTATATCTATCAAAATCATCATGTGCAATGGTAAAAGGCAACCCATCAATATAATCCTTAATAAGCACAAACTTCTCCGATAAAGTGTAGTAGGGAGAATTCAAAAAGATAATAGGACTATCATGCGTAGGTGCGATAGCAACAATTTCATGTTTAACATAAGGAACTATAGCAAGTTCATATCCATAAGCATAATTCATATTGGCATCTTGGCCACAAGTATAGCAAGCATCATCAAAAAGGGATATTTCAAACAAATTCAAGGGATCATAGCAATCATCATAGCAATCATCCTTCGGTAAGCATGAAGGGGAATTAAATAATGTATGAGTTGGAGGGCTACTCTCATTAGAAGGTGGGCACGGGTAGCTAATCCGCTCTTCCTCCTTTTGTTCTTCGCTCTCCTCATCACCTTTTTCATCCAATGAGCTCACTGTTTCATCAATTTCTTCTTCCATAGCTTCCTGCAAAATATTAGTCTCTCCTTGGACAGCGGAGAAGTCCTCAATGTATGGTTTAACATAGGCATTAGAAGCATAATTATCATAACAATATGGAAATATGGCAAAAATTTTAGATTTGTAAAGAGTAGCATCATACTTTTCAATCAAGGGGGCAATCTCATAAGCACCTTTAAAAGCAACGAATTCTTCAATTTGTTGAACATCATAGTAATTGTAAACACCCTTAGCATACGAAGATACGATTCCATTATCAATAAACAAGCATTGATAGAGTAGGTGTTTCTTAGGGTCTTCAGAACAACAAGTAAACTCATATATTTCACATAAATTCCAAGCATAGCATTGCAAACGTTGAATTTGATCCCATAATTGTTTCCCTTTTTCAGATATACGGTGTCGCACAAAACAAGCATGCTCATCTGAAGATTTTCCCTCAACTAAACTAGTGGGGGTTTTAGCACGAGCACAAAGGAATCGAAGATGATCCAAGTAAAAAGCTACATGAGTGTGATAGATTTTGAGTGGTTCTTCAACCACTGGTTCAGTAGGTAAAACTAATTTTTTTTGTATTTTGTGTTTCCTACCCATAGCTAAAGATAGAAAACAACTAAGAACAGCAAATAAAAAATACTTAGTGATAAAGCAAACAAGCACACACGAGAATATTCACCCCACGCTATGACTCCCCGGCAACGGCGCCAGAAAAAGGTCTTGATAACCCACAAGTGTAGGGGATTGCAACAGTTTTTGATAAGTAAGAGTGTCGAACCCAACGAGGAGCTAAAGGTAGAATAAATATTCCCTCAAGTTCTATCGACCACCGATACAACTCTATGCACGCCTGACGTTCGCTTTACCTAGAACAAGTATGAAACTAGAAGTACTTTGTAGGTGTGATAGGATAGGTTTGCAGGATAGTAAAGAGCACGTAAACATAAACTAGGGGCTGTTTAGCTAAAGATGCAATAAAGTAAGTATTAGTAGAGAGTTTTTTGTTACGGAAAGTTTTTTGTCCAAGGCAATCGATAACTAGACCAGTAATCACTATTGCAATTCTATTTGAGGGAGAGGCATAAGCTAACATACTTTCTCTACTTGGATCATATGCACTTACGATTGTAACTCTAGCAAGCGTCCGCAACTACTAAAGATTCATTAAGGTAAAACCCAACCATAGCATTAAAGTATCAAGTCCCCTTTTTTCCCATACGCAACAATCCCCTTACTCGGGTTTGTGTTTCAGTCACTCACGCAACCCACTATAGGCGAATCATGAATGTATTACAACACCCTACAGCGGGAATCCCTCATGCTTGCACGACATAGAGGGAACCACAGGACAGCACCAATAATAAAACATGCAACTCAAACCAATCACGATCATCAATTAACCCATAGGACAAAACGGATCTACTCAAACATCATAAGATAGCCATACATCATTGGGAAATAATATATAGCATTGAGCACCATGTTTAAGTAGGGATTACAACGGGTAAGAGAGAGGTTACACCGCTGCATAGAGGGAGGAAGAGTTGGTGATGAAGGCGGTGAAGTTGTTGGTGAAGATCGCGGTGATGATGTTGGCCCCCGGCAGCGCTCCGGCGCCACCAGAAGCAACGGGGAGAGAGCCCCCCTTCTTCTTCTTCTTCCTTGACCTCCTCCCTAGATGGGAGAAGGATTTCCCCTCTGGTCCTTGGCTCCCATGGCGTGGGAGGGGCGAGAGCGCCTCCGGAGATTGGATCTATCTCTCTGTTTCTGCGTTCTGGAATTCTGCCCTAGCACTATTTCCTTTATATCTGGAGATCCGTAACTCCGATTGGACTGAAACCTTTACCCAGATCATTTTCCAAAATTAGCTTTCTTGCGGCCAAAGAAGGACATCAACCGCCTGACAGGTGGCCCACGAGAGTCGAGGGCGCGCCCAGGTGGGGGAGGGCGCGCCCCCTGTCTCGTGGCCACCCCGGACACCGTTTCGCGTTGATTCTTCCTCCGGAAAATCCCAAATATTCCAAAATAATTCTCCGTCCATTTTTATCCCGTTTGGATTCCGTTTTATATTGGGTTTCTGCGAAACATAAAACATGCAACAAACAGGAACTGGCACTGGGCACTGGATCAATATTTTAGTCCCAAGAATAGTATAAAAAGTTGCCAAAAGTATATGGAAGTTGAAGAATATTGGCATGGAACAATCAAAAAGTATAGATACGACGAAGATGTATCATGGCCTAGCTTCCTTGAGGCCATGATAAGGGCGAAGATCAGCTTTTGCACTACAGAATACCTTGACCTAGCCCCCTGCAATAGGGAGCCGACAAGGTAAACTGGTCGTTGTACCACTTTCTTCCTTGCCGCAGACTTGGGATTGCCTTCAATAGCTTGAATCACATTCCCCTGGTTTGTGTCAAGTCCTGCCGCGGGTGTCTTGGTTCCATCCCCAGAAGGGTCAGTTGCTGCAGCTGCTTCCTCCTCCACTTCTCACTGTGCCACCAGCGCTACATTAACCACTTGATTCGTTACTGCTAAATATAGCAATAATGGCTCTTGTGGTTTAGGCGCGAATGAGGTGAGAGCAGAGGAAAGGTAATTTTTCAAGTCTTGAAGTGTTGCTTCTGCTTCTGGGGTCCACTTCATCAAGACAGCCTTTTTCAATATTTTGACAAAAGGCAAGGCGCGCTCGACAGACTTGGAGATTAATCTACTCAGCGTGGCAATGCATCCAGCCAAATGCCTTACGTCCTTGACAGTCTTGGGCGCTATTATTTGCTCGATTGATTTGATCTTGTCGGGATTGGCCTCTATTCCCCGTTGGGACACAAAGAAACCAAGGAGCTTCCCGGAGAGAACACCAAACACACATGTCTCGGGGTTTAGCTTGAAATTGATCTTGCACAAGTTTGCAAAGGTCTCTTCTAAGTCTTGAATGAGTGTTGATCTCTCCTTGGTTTTGACCACAATATCATCCATACATGCTTCTATGTTCCTATGCATCTATGGTTCGAAACCAATCTATACTGCCCTCGCGAAAGTGGATCCGGCTCACTTTAACCTGAAAGGCATACGTACAAAGCAGTATGGGCCACATGGCATTTTGAACACAGTTTTCTCTTCATCTTCCTTGGCCATAAATATTTGATGGTACCTAGAGTACACATCCATGAAGGAAAGCAAATCACTCCCGGAGTGGAATCAACGATTTGATCAATGCACGCCAGGGGAAAGGGTCTTTTGGACATGCCTTGTTCAAGTCAGTGAAATCAATGCAAGCCTCCATTTCCCATTTGCATGGCGCACTACCACTGGATTTGCTAGCCAAGTTGGATGCAGCACCCCTTTGACCAAACCAGCTGCTTCAAGTTTCTTGATCTCCTCAGCAATGAACTATTGCCGCTCTAAAGCTTGCTTTCTGATCTTTTGCTTGACGGTCCGAACATGAGGGTAGACAGGAAGGTGGTGATCAACCCTTCCTGGGAACACTGGGGATGTCGGATGGGTGCCAAGCAAACACATCGACATTCGCCCACAGTATGGCAACGAGTGTGCTTTCCTATTTGTCATCCAGAGTGGCGCTGATGGTGAATGTATCGTCAGTGCCATCCTGCCTTGCTAGGATCTTTTTCACAGTAGGTGAAGCAACTTTAAGTGTCTTGCTAGTGGAACTCTCCGGCAGGTCATCAACAGGCGTGCTGCACTACGGAGAGGCATGCTTCCCGGAGTCCTTGTCGGCATCTATGTGTCCTTCTTCCCCTTCTTTGTTTCCTTGGTGGGAGCTTAGGCTTTGGCGGCCTTAGCTGCTACCGTGTCTTGATACATCTGGTCCACACATATAATTGCATCTTTATTATCTAACAGGATGGAAATGATACCCATCGGCCCTGGCATCTTGAGTTGTTGTAAGCATAATGGGATGCTGCCATGAATTTTGCCAGAGCTGGGAAACCAAGAATTCAATTTTAAGACAAAGAGAGTTCCACAATGTCAAACACGACTCTCTCAGTCTGATAATTTAGTTCTCTGCCAAATGTCACGGGCAATGTAACCTTCTCCTTAGGGCGGCTCCTGCCGAGGTTGATTCCTTGGAATGTACTACTAGCCTTGAGCTCTTCATCAGGGATCTATAGCTTGCCAACTACCTTAGGGGAGATTAAGTTCAACCCAGCCCCACCGTCAATTAGCGTATTTGTTACTTTGACGTTGCCGATTGTCGAAGAGACCAACAACGGCAAACACCCAACCGCAGTGGTACGGTCAGGGTGATCCTCTTCGTCAAAGATGATAGAAGTGCATGACCATTTGAGTGGCTTTCGGAAGTATGTAGCTGGCTCCATGGCATTGATTTCACACGCCCACTAGTTGAGCTGGGTGAGAGGAGTGCAAAGATGCACCCCCATCAATGCACATGGCTTCGGTTGCCTTTTAAAACTCTTGCTCGTTGGTTTATTTTTCATCCTCTTCATCACTCTCATCGCCTCCTTCTTTCTTTTCACGGCCTTTGGCAGGTTTTTCCTTTTCCTGCAGGGTCTTGCTGTGGCGGCCCCCTCTACTACCACGGCCTTTTCTACCAGCATCCTCTTGGCCTCTCTCCCTGTCACGCTTCTCATACTCAGCCTTTTATTTCTTAACAAGCTGCTAAACTTGGTGGCACTCTTGGAGATCATGACCCTTGGTGTGGTGGATTTTTTGCAGTATGGCCAGTTGGATTTCCCAGCTTTCTCTGCTACCGCGGCCCGGCAATTAGCGCACATGGCAGCTCCCTTTCTGGGGGCCTTGGTTTTGGCCTTCTTGTTGGCACTGAGATCACCAAAGCTCTCAACAGCCAATACTGTCTTCTCTTTGCATTTCCTATTGCACCTCTGGTTTCTCCTCTTCGGGTTGGTGGCCTCGTCATCATCATCCGAATCAATATCGACACCAGACTCCTCCCCGGGGAGTCGCTTTCCTTATTCAGCCCGGGCACACTTATCCGCCAAGGTATACAACTTGTTGACGGTTTTGGGTAGCCGGACAGTCATTTTGGCTCGCATCCTTCTGTTGCGCACGTTCGAATGGAACGCGGCAATCATGGATGTTGGGTGTATCTCTGGAATGTTACGATGTACACGACTGAACCTCTGTATATACTTATGCAAACCCTCCCCTTCTTTCCGTGGGAGGACTTGCAAGTCACTAGGCTGTCTAGTCTCTTGGTGGCCACCTGTGAAGGCGCCAACAAACTCATTGCACAAGTGCGTGAGGGTCCGAATCCATGATCTCACATTTGGCTTGAGCGCCAAAGGGAAATAGTTTCCGAACACCTTCTCATATCTGCCCCCGGCAGCTTCAACGACAATTGTGTAAATGCTCAAAAACTCTGTCGGGTTTAACTTTCCATCGGACTTCTCTGGCGGTTCTGGTTTGAAGGATCGGAAAGATGGCTACAGACCTGCCGCAACTCATGAGTGAAGGCAAGGCACCCAACCTCGTAAGTTAAGTAACCGCCAACATTGGGCGCGGGTTCTCAACAACTGGGCCATTGCGTCTGTTGGATTGATAGTGTGCCTCCCGGCGTCGCTCTATGGTGACGCATGCGTCTTCCTTCTGTCAGTCTTCCAGAACTTGCCGCTGATCCAGGTGAGTTTGTGGACCAGACAAGGCCATCAAGGTCTCGTCGGGCTCGTCGACATGTTGAGATCGTTGAGGCTGCCTCTGGGTCTGCTGTCGTGGAGGGGATTGCACTGCTGGTGTAGCCCCCTCGACATGACCAACAGCCCAGGCCATTGTCATTGTTTGCGGGCATCGCGATGACTCTGCATGCTATGATCTATCGTCTTCAGCAAAGCTAATCAAGCTCTGGAGGTGGTCCTCCATTCATCCATCTTGTCAGCCGCTGGTGAAAAATTTAAAAGGAGCTGGGCCCGTGCCATTGCTTTCGCGGCTGTGCTTCGCATAGCTGATGAGGTAGACCACAACGCCACTCGACTCCTTGCGCAATGATAACCCACAAGTGTAGGGGATCGCAACAGCTTTCGAGGGTAAAGTATTCAACCCAAATTTATTGATTCGACACAAGGGGAGACAAAGAATATTCTTGAGTATTAGCAGTTGAGTTGTCATTTCAACCACACCTGGATAACTTAGTATCTGTAGCAAAGTATTTAGAAGCAAAAGTGTTATGATAAGAAAGGTAACAGTGGCAAAAGTAAAGATAATAGTTTTTGGGTTTTGGTAGTAGTTGTAACAGTAGCAACAGAATAGTTAATAAGCGAAGAACAATATATGAAAAGCTCGTAGGCAATGGATCAGTGATGGATAATTATGACGGATGCGATTCCTCATGTAATAGCTATAGCATAGGGTGACACAGAACTAGCTCCAGTTCATTAATGTAATGTAGGCATGTATTTCGTAAATAGTCATACGTGCTTATGGAAAAGAACTTGCATGACATATTTTGTCCTACCCTCCCGTGGCAGCGGGGTCCTAGCAGAAACTAAGGGATATTAAGGCCTCCTTTTAATAGAGAACCAGAACAAAGCATTAGCACATAGTGAATACATGAACTCCTCAAACTACGGTCATCACCGAGAAGTATCCTGATTATTGGCACTTCGGGGTTGTCGGATCATAACACATAATAGGTGACTATAGACTTGCAAGATAGGATCAAGAACACACATATATTCATGAAAACATAATAGGTTCAGATCTAAAATCATGGCACTCGGGCCCTAGTGACAAGCAGTAAGCATAGCAAAGTCATAGCAACATCAATCTCAGAACATAGTGGATACTAGGGATCAAACCCTAACAAAACTAACTTGATTACATGGTAAATCTCATCCAACCCATCACCGTCCAGCAAGCCTACGATGGTATTACTCACGAATGGTGGTGAGCATCATGAAATTGGTGATGGAGGAAGGTTGATGATGACGACGGCGATGAATCCCCCTCTCTGGAGCCCCGAACGGACTCCAGATCAGCCCTCCCGAGAGAGATTAGGGCTTGGCGGCGGCTCCGTGTTGTAAAACGCGATGAAACTTTCTCTCTGATTTTTTCTCCCCGAACGTGAATATGTGGAGTTGGAGTTGAGGTCGATGGAGGTCCAGGGGGGCACGAGATAGGGGGGCGTGCCCAGGGGGGAGGGGCGCGCCCCCTGTCTCATGGACAGGGTGTGGGCCCCCTAGTCTTGATTCTTTCACCAATATTTTTTATATTTTCCAAAAAGTCGCTCTGTGGATTTTCAAGACATTCCGAGAACTTTTCTTTTCTACACATAAAACAACATCATGGCAGTTCTGCTGAAAACAGCGTCAGTCCGGGTTAGTTTCATTCAAATCATGCAAGTTAGAGTCCAAAACAAGGGCAAAAGTGTTTGGAAAAGTAGATACGTTGGAGACGTATGACGCAACCGGTAGGATTGTCACCGCATTCTTGCCATCGTGAACCGACCGCCAAGGCGGTCTGGTAATGAGTGGCCCGTGTCTGGGGGTCGACAACCCCGTTCAGCGCTCCATCTTGCCCGTCTTGGTCTGGGCAAGGCATGCGCCTCATAGCCGCACCCGTGGTGAGCGCAACTGGAGGATCGTGGCTTTCCCCAGAGTAGGCATTGCTGTTGCGACTGCGCCCACCAGTGTGGTGGGGAGGTGGAGACTGGATGTTCCCTCCATCCGCGGCTTCTCGGCCAAGCTCGTCAGGATGTTGTTGATGTTGCCCAGCCCCAATGTTCCCCGCTCCAGCTTCGGTCATGGAGGGCACAAGAACGGTGTTCCCTGCACCGGTTACATCACCAGTGGTACCCGCCTCGTCCAACGCTGCCGCCATGCCTATGGCATCCGCACCTGCGTGTGAGGGTGCCTTTGAAATCGAGGGGTGCGCGATTGCGCCGGGTTACTTCTTGGGCGCCATGGACGGAGAACGTGGTGATGAAGATCCCCGCTGTTCACAACTTTTGGTTTGCACAAGGAATCTCCCCTACCTGGCACGCCAAAGATGTCGTGGGTGAACATGATCACTTATGGGGTCACGGGCCCCTTTGTGGTTCGACAAGGGGGGAGGTCACGTTACACAAAGAGCGGAAGCCATGGAGCAGCACGCGATGAGACTCTGGTGGTTTTTACCAAGGTTCGGGCCGCTATGAAGCGAAAACCCTAGTCCTACTTTGGTGGATTGGATGGAGGAACACGACGATGGGTAGTGCTCAATCCCGGCAAGGTGGCCTCGGGGAGAGTAGCTACGCAAGTACAAGTGCGTGAGGGTCCGAATCCTTCGCTAGGTCGCCTTGGACCTACTTTTATAGTTCAAGGGGTTACCATAGTGGCAAAATAGTCATTATCTTTTGATTAGATAGCTAACAGTGCTACCATACTCTAACTCTAGTAGTTAGCACAAAGGGCATTGAATGCACTGCTAAGTATCGTGCTGAGGGTGAAGCCCAGCAAGCCTGCCGCGCCACTTAATCATCTTTTGCGTATCATCTTGACACGCCTCTGGATGGATGTCAAATGGGTGTGATCTGTCTTCCAGCAAGCTGCCACGTGCTTAGTGAGAGCCACTTAATGACCTCGAGGCTCGACACCGCACTGATAAGTGATTGGCGTCGAGGTGCGGTGGAGCGGTGAAGCGGTGATGCCTTGTGGGGGATTTGGTCCCCGCGGCCCCGGCAGGCCTGCCAGGGAAACTTTTGGACTTGTTCCTGGGGCAGTCTTGACCTGGTCGGGCTCTCCTACCCAGCAAGGGAGCCCTTCCCAAGGTGACATTCTGTTGTCTCGTATGTTGGTTTGGGTGTGCGATCGTCGGAATGCCTGTGTACGAGTCCGGTCAACAAATGCCAATGTTTGTTGCACCGACAAAATCATTGCAAACGTTCAATTCTTGTTCTTGCAATCTTTGCTTCTTTTCCATCATCCTTTTTTATCCATAGTTATTCGAGAGTTTCTTCATGGTGCTTCATTAAGGATTTAATTCATCCTTGAAGTGTTCTGTCAAGATTCTTGTTGGAGGAGCTCATATATTCTTCTTCTTGCATTTCAAAGTGCAATTCTTTCTACCTTATCTTTTGAGGTGGCGTTATGTCATCCTTGAAAATTCTCTCGTCGTGTTTCATGATTCATAAGTTGTCAGGAATGAGATATTTTAAAACAGTCGTTTTCTATTCATTCACTAGATCTTTTCAAATCAACAATTTCTTCATTCGTGTTATCTTGGTATAGATTTCAATTAAAGCCTTCCCTAAGGAATGTTGCTAATTGTGGTGTCTATTGATAATCCAAGTTCCTCCTATTCTCTCGGTGAAAGAAGTTTTCATCTGTTCGTTGATCTCAAGCAAGCAATTGATTCTGTTAGTGGCAGAATTTCACCTCAAGTTTTAAGATGTTTACAATATGCCCACAACGAGCTTATTCTTTTGTTGTTGATTTTTCAACAACTCGTTCAACCCTTCCACGTAAGGATGTTTTTCAAATTCATCTGTGGTAGAAGTTATTGTTCTCTTCTCCATTTGTTTACTCCACTCTTTCATTTGTTCCGGAGGCATTGTGTTGTTTCCCTTCTTGAATTATCATCTCATCTCACTACTCCAGGATGCTGCTAACACGACACTATGATCAGATACCCTTCAAGAAACTGTGTGCAATGCAATAATCGCAAACGATGGTGTAAGAAAGCCTTCAAAAATGTGCAAAACGTTTGCGATGACGGATGCATCAAACATGGTTTAGAATTTAGTTGCATGTGCGATGCACGACATACGGTTCAGTTCAATGAACTGTTTGCGATGAGGAAGAAGAACAAAAATGGGTAGCTAGATGAAGGCATGTGCGATATACAGCATACAGTTCAATCAGATTAACTGTTTGTGATGAGGCGGAACAACAGAAACGGATAGCTAGATAAAGGTGTGCAATTGAGGGCATACGCTTCAGAAGGATTAATTGTTGGCGATTTGGCAACAGAACAGAAACGGTCAGCCAGATCAAAGGTGTGTGCGATTGATGGCATGCACTTAACATGGATGTACTATTTGCGATTAACCACAACAAACATAAATAGTTGGACAGATCAATGTGTGTGCGCTAGACGGGCACACATTCTAATTAAAATAAGCATGCATGATGGTAATAATGAGCACACACGATTCTTGGAACAAGACGTGTGCTGACATTTCCTATTGCGGTGCACCAAATGCCACATACGCGGCCGAGAACGCGTGCCCATGTTACGCCATCCGGGAATACTGCCACACTTAGAAATTATAGAACCGTCAATAAATTCTGAGCCTGTCTCCCGTCACCTTACAAATTGTAAAGTTGTTCACACCAATCAAAACCTAAACGGTTTCCCACTTAGGAGCGTATTAGTACTCGGTTATAAATATTGTACTATGCCAAGATGACTGCACATTCCTTCCTCAATTCCTCATACACAAAATCAAACAAGTCATTCAGCATCATTCTCTTGCGTCTGCCATGGCCAGATTGAGTTCTTGGTCGAGAGATTACCACCACGGAGAGGCGAGCATGGAAGCGGAAGCACGAGAGATGTCCCGCTTAGCCGCAAAAGTAGCCGACATGTCCCGCCATGCCACCGAAGCAACATGAAGGTCTCGCTATGCCGCCGAAGCAGCACGGAGGTCCTGCAGCACCGTCGATGCAGCAGACTAGTCTGGTCACACTGCGGAAGCAGCAGAGATGTCCTGCTGCATTGGGAATGCAGCAGAGGTGTCCTCCCGCACCGCGGTAGCGTAGGAAAATCTCACGCGGGTAGGCGAGGACTCTTATAGGCGCATGCATCATCCATAGCTAGATGGACCAGATCTCCGGCTGGATGGAGCTGCAGGACGAGTTGAATGCCTCGTTTGAACAACTCCGGGCTGATCAGGAGCTATTGAGGGTGAAGATCACCGGAAGGGGGGAGCAGGTGGAGGAGACCGGTGCCTCGTTGAAGAGGATGGGCGTCATCATCAAGAAACTTATGGGCGAGAATGCCATGCTCCGCATCGAGCGCGAAAGGCTAGTGGAGGAATCCGCGGTTGCTTCTGAGCAGCGTATTAAGGACATGAAACTGATGAAAGAGATCATCGCTGCCCGCCTTGAGAGCTAGTTTTCGCGACCTGCAGTGCATCAACAAAGTAGAGATCAGCAAGCCAAATCATTGTATGTGTCTTCCTTCTTCTTTTGCCCTTGTGTATTTCAGGCGTAGCCGCATGTGGCTTTTTAAGTTACGTACCTAGATATCTAAGGCAATTATTATCCACTGTCATCGTCCTTATGTTCATCATGCTTGCTATAAGTCGCAGTCGATGCTATATAGGTCCATCAGATCTTACATCAAGATCCGTGCAAAACTTTCTTTTCAGATTTTCACTTCTCTCTCTAAAATCTCAGTCAAGTGAGACATAGCCATGCCCTGAAGCAGGGGCTTGGGCGCCATTAATGGAGACGTTGGGAGGGAGGTGCGCGGCAGATAGAGGTCAAAGGGCTCTCCTCCCGACGAGCAGGCAGGGGTCTGATTACACGCCTCCCGTACTCAAATAGCTACCCCTCGTGGCACCTCCTAGCCAATAAAAAAGGGACGCATGGCGGCCTGTAATTGGTAAGTAGAACACCCACATTTTCAGTAATAGTTGTGTTTCCGATTTGTAACATGACAACACTTGTTCCAAAATGGCTTTTTTGATTTTTAATGTGTGCGCCTTCGCAAATCGGATAGAAAAATTACCACAGCATGTTGGTGCCATGTCATGACACCATGCCAAGTTTCACGATTTTCAGACGTGTTTTGGATTTACAAGAATTAAAAAACAAAGTTTCTCAATCTTTCCGGCCGAGCCACGATGCCCAAATGTTTGAATTTCATTCTCATTTCTTGCATGGGACCTAGAAATTCACCCAAGGGCACACATGTAATTTTTCAACAAACTTTGGTGCACTAGAGCATGTGCTTGTAGTTCAAATTTGAATTATGCACATTAAATACCCAGAAATTCAATTAATGTATAAAAAAGGCCAAACGAACCCAGAATAATTCCAAAATTTAGCACGATACTTCTATTTGGTCTAATCTGCCTGTGTAAACAAATTAAGGTGGGAGAAGGCAGTGTACATATGTCATTTCGCACACGGAGGCGACACGTTCCTTCTCGGAACCACGAGCCTTCTTAAGAGAAGCTCCGGTTTGCAAGCAGCTTATACCAAAGCTTGTCCCAATTCAGCCAAAAAAATTACCGCAGCATGTTCGTGCCATGTCATGACACCATGCCAAGTTTCATGATTTTCAGGCGTGTTTTGGATTTACATGAATTAAAAAACCAAGTTTCTCAATCTTTCCGACCGAGCCACGATGCCCAGATGTTTGAATTTCATTCCCATTTCTTGCATGGGATGTAGAAATTCACCCAAGGACACACATGTGATTTTTCAACCAACTTTGGTGCACTGGAGCATGTGCTTGTAGTTCAAATTTAATTATGCACATTAAATGACCAAAAATTCAATTAATGTATAAAAATGCCAAACGAACCTGGAATAATTCCAAAATTTAGCACGATAATTCTATTTGGTCTAATTTGCCTGTGTAAAAAAATTAACACCGGAGAAGGCAGTGTATGTATGTCGTTTCACACACATAGGTGACTCGTTCCTCTCGGAACCACGAGCCTTCTTGAGAGAAGCTCCAGTTTGCAAGAAGCTTATACCAAAGCTGGTCCCAATTCATCCAAAAAAATTACTGTAGCATGTTGGTGCCTTGTCATGACACCATGACAAGTTTCATGATTTTCAGGCGTGTTTTGGATTAACATCAATTAAAAAACCAAGTTTCTCAATCTTTCCGGCCGAGCCACGACGCCCAGATGTTTGAATTTCATTCCCATTTCTTGCATGGGACCTAGAAATTCACCCAAGGACACACATGTGATTTTTCAACCAACTTTGGTGCGTTGGAGCATGTGCTTGTAGTTCAAATTTGAATTATGCATATTACATGACCAGAAATTCAGTTAATGTATAAGAAAGTCCAAACAAACCCGGAATAATTCCAAATTTTAACACGACACTCATATAGTTCTGTGTTGCCTCTGTAAAAAAATAAGGTGGGGAGGAAGCATATACCATTTCGAATACAAAGGTGAGACATTCCCCCTCGGGAACCACGAGTCTTCTTGAGAGAAGCTCCGGTTTGCAAGAAGCTTATACCAAAAACTTGTCCAAATGCGGCCAACTTTTTTACCACAACATGTTGGTGCCATGACATGACAACATGCCAAGTTTCATGATTTTCAAGCGAGTTTTGTATTTCCAGGAATTTAAAAACCAAGTTTCTCAATGTTCCTGACCGAGCCACGATGTCCAGATGTTTGAATTTCATTCCCATTTCTTGCATGGGACCTATAAATTCACCTAAAGACACACATGTGATTTTTCAACAAACTTTGCGGCACTACAGCATGTGCTGTAGTTCAGATTTGAATTATGCACATTAAATGTCGAGAAACTCAATTAATCCATAAAAATGCCAAACGAACCCGGAATAATTCCAAATTTAAACACGACATTCATGTAGTTGCATGTTCATTGTACATAAATGTTCTAGCAATTAAAACACCATCCTTTCCCTCCGTAACACCATAATGAGAAAATCAGGTATACCACAAACAGTTTACTAGAAAGAATCATGTGGGATGCGATATAAAATATCTTGGCGCACCGTCTTGTCTGGCTTATGCAGGAAGCTTCGTCGTCTACAGTCCACCGCCCCCGCTTGAACCACACTTGCGCGCCAGTTTCTGGCGGCACCGAGCGAAATTTTTTTGCCACCATGGAAATATCTCTCTCCCCGCCCCCTCCCTCCCACCAAAAGCCACATTTCCACTATTCCTACTTGCTTTCCAAATTCAAACCTTCACTGCTGCTTACTGGCAGCTCAGCCTCCTCGCCGGCGACCCTTCTTCTTGCAGCGCCGCCTCCTTGCCGGCTATCCTTCTTCTTGCAGCGCCGCCTCCTCGCCGGCGACCCTTCTTCTTGCACCGCCGCCTCCTCACCGGCGACGCTTCTTCTTGCTGCACGGCCTCCTTGCGGCCGACCCTTCTTCTTGCTGCGCGGCCTCATCGATATGGTCAGGTAATCCACACCCCACCCACACCATCGTCCTTCTTTCCCGTCCCACATGCCCCGACCGATGGCGCGACACCTTCCGTCAAAATCACTGTCCCCCTCCTCCAATTAAGCGTCACCCATAGCCATTTTGCACGTAGTATAATGTGGATCTCAGTAGCATCTGGCAGCGGATGTCGGATATCGGGTTCCGGCAAAACCCTTAAGGTTCAAACTCTGGGGTGCGCGCGAAGATCTTCCCCCTACTGATCCACGTCCGAACGCCTTGCTGAGAATCTAAGCTAAACGATGAACAACACGAGGGACACAAAATTTATACAGGTTCGGGCCACCGTTGTGGTGTAACACCCTACTCCAGTGTGTGGTGTGGTGGATTGCCTCAGGGGCTGATGATGAACAGTACAAGGGAAGAACAGCCTCGCGAGAGGTGTTTTTGTGGTGGTGGTTTTGCTTGTGGAGGATTCGATCAGCTCTCTCTCGGATGCCCCTGATTAGTTGCCTCTCTACTGTGGTGGCTAGCCCTATTTATAGAGGCCCTGGTCGTCTTCCCAAATATTGATCGGGAAGGGCGCCAACAACGGCCATTTTGAAGGGGAACATCTAGTACAAGTTATCCTGACTAAAGTTGGTCTTCGGCTGCCAAAGGCACTGGCGATGACGACGTCTTGGGCTCCACGGTGATCTCCGTCCTACCGCTCTGCTGGTCTTGGTCTCGTTGCACCGAAATGGTAACCTTTGCTTGATGCCTCGGTACTCCACACCTATGCTTGCCCCCTTTGCACCAAAGAGGAAACAAGGACACCGCGCAGGCCGGCGCCCGCCTGGCACCCGCCTGGTCTCGATCGTCATGGCTTGCGTCACGAGCACCTCGCGAGGTACCCCTGCCTTGATCTCTCCGCCTCCTCGCGAGCCTGCCTGGTGAGGCCGCTCCTGAGGAAGCCTTGCGTCGTCTGCCCCGTGAGGCTTGGCCCCTCGCGAGGGTCTTGAGCTTGAGTTGATGAAGATGGGCTGTACTGGGCCACCACTTGAGCCACGCCGCAGGCCGCAGGCAGGCAAGCCTGGGGACCCCCGTTCCCAGAACGCCAATAGTAGCTCGTGGGCCCAAGGCGCACTCGGACTTGTCTTAGTAGAGAAGCGAAGGGGCAAGTGCGAAGCACCACAGGCCCCAACAGCCTGCGGCCTTGGGCACTGCGTGGCGGTTGATTGGACGTGGGCGTCTCCGCTTCCCCATGCTGCCTCGGCAACAGCCCGTCTGACAAAAGGCTGGTCCGGGTTAGGCTTACCTTCATTGCTCTCGTTCGCCGTGCTTCAGATCCCCTTTCTTGTTCTTGCCTTCCTACTTCTGAAATCTCCAGATTCGCCTCAACCTTTCACCTCCAGCGAGCAATGGCGCCCCGCAAGACCGCGATCGGGGCTCCACCAGCCTGGTACTTGCCGGCTCTGCATCCCCCAAACATGACGGAGAAGAAACTCGCCCTCACGCGCCTGATGACGGCGGCGCAAGGCAGCAAGTGGCACAGCCCGGCACCTCCTAGCCGGAGGACAAGGGGAGCACCTTCTATCCCTTCTTCATGAGCGCCGTCATTGCTAGTCTAGTGCCTCCTTTCTCTGAGTTCTTCTTTGCTATCCTCCGCCAGTACAAGCTGCATGCTCTGCATCTCCACCCCAACTCTGTTCTCCTACTGTCGATCTTCGCCTACTACTACGAGGCACGCGTCGGGGTGATGCCCTCCGTGGCCTGGCTGTGCCACTTCTTCTCCCTCCGAGTCACTGGCGCCAATATCTCGGCGTGCACAGGCTTTGTTGCGTACTCCAAAGCCAATGCCATCTCGAAGGCCGGGAAGAGGGCCAACGGCTTCCGGAGCAAGTGGGTCATAATGGAAGCTGGATGCATCAACTCCCGGCTGGTGCTGCCCACGGGGCAGCCCCAGACAGTCGAGGCGTGGTCTCGTGCGAAGCTTGACGACTGGCGGGCGAAGCTGGTGCTGGAGAAGATGAACGCTGACCTGAGGCCGGGCAACCTGAGGGCGGCGAAGCTGATCGGGGCCACGCTCCTGAGGGAGTTCTTGGCTCACTGGGTGGCTCCACTTCAGGCACACTTGTGCCCACTGTGCAGGCTCGAGGATGCGGACGCCGTCCTCCGCCTGAGCTCGGAGGCCCTGGCTGACGAGGATCTAACCGCAGCTCTCCGCTTCCTGGTCGGAGAGGACGTGGCAAGCCCGGAGGGCGCTCCGGTCCCCTTGTTCCTTCGCGATGACTGGGAGCAGGTGGTGAACGCCATGCCCACCTTTGACGGGGACAGTCTGGTGCCGGCGGCAACGGCGACGGTGGACTTGTCCTCCGATGATTCCGGCGGGGGAGAGGAGGAACATGATGAGGAGGAGGAAGAGCGCGACTCAGAGGCGACCACCGAGGGGACGGGGGAGACTTCCCCCTGGCGCAGGTCCAGCGCCCCTCGCTCCATGCCGGGCAATGACGAGGCCGGCGCCAGGCGAGGGGGAGAGGACCCGCCCTTGATCCCGAAGAAGGACAAGTCGGGGCTGATCTCCTGAGGGTCTACTTCAGCCCTGGTGCTGCCCGAAGACAGCTCCAACCCTTCCCGTGCACCATCCTCTGATGCCGGACCTCCCGAGGCTGAGCCCCGCAGGATGATCTCGGGCTTCAATCTTGGCCGGAGGCCGTTGGAACCTACGGCAGCTGATCAGTAAGTACTCAAACTTTGCTTTGCTCTTGCTTTTGCCGTCATTGCTTGACATCCTCCATTTTTGGGTAGGCCGCCACCTGCGGCGAAGAGGCTGAAGGGGGACACGGTGACCCTACTTGGGGCAAGCTCGTCTGTTGTGGCCCCACCTTCACCTGCGGGAAAGGGAGGCAGCGGGGCTCGCACTTCCCCTACCCGATCATCCTCGCGAGGCCAGGAGGGACGCTCTGGTGGGGAGCTAGCCCCCGTGGCCCCGCTGACTCTAGAGGTGCCCGCACTTGATGCTGTCACCGAGGTTGCCAAGCCTCAGGAGGTCCCGGCCTCTCAAGTCGTGATCACACTGTCGTCTTCTCCTCCTACTCTACTGGTTCCCATCTCCTCTGTCCCCTCCGCCGCCTTGGACCGTGCTGCTGACGAGATGAGTCGGCTGCGAGAAGATCTCCAGGGCGCCAAACCCCGCCTGGTGGCCGGGCGCCTGGAGCTAGTCTCTGGCTGGGTTCGTTCTGCCGCTTCTATCCGGGCGGCGCTGAGCCAGGTTGTGACAGCTTCCGAGGAGGAGAAACAAGTCACCTCCCAGGCCATAGCTGTAGGATCGAAAGTATGTCTAGAGGGGGGTGATTAGACTACTTGACCAAATAAAAACTTACCCTTTTCCCAGTTTTAGTCTTTGGCAGATTTTAACTATCTTAGCACCAGTCAAGCAATCTTAACACAATTCAAGCAAGCATGCAAAGAGTATATGAGCAGCGGAATGTAAAGCATGCAACTTGCAAGAATGTAAAGGGAAGGGTTTGGAGAATTCAAACGCAATTGGAGACACGGATGTTTTTGTCATGGTTCCGATAGGTGGTGCTATTGTACATCCACGTTGATGGAGACTTCAACCCACGATGGGTAACGGTTGCGCGAGTCCATGGAGGGCTCCACCCATGAAGGGTCTACGAAGAAGCAACCTTGTCTATCCCACCATGGCCGTCGCCCATAAAGGACTTGCCTCACTAGCGGTAGATCTTCACGAAGTAGGCCATCTCCTTGCCCTTACAAACTCCTTGGTTCAACTCCACAATCTTGTCGGAGGCTCCCAAGTCACACCTAGCCAATCTAGGAGACACCACTCTCCAAGAAGTAACAAATGGTGTGTTGATTGTGAACTCCTTGCTCTTGTGCTTCAAATGATAGTCTCCCCAACACTCAACTCTCTCTCACAGGATTTGGATTTGGTGGAAAGAAGATTTGAGTGGAAAGCAACTTGGGGAAGGCTAGAGATCAAGATTCATATGGTAGGAATGGAATATCTTGGCCTCAACACATAAGTAGGTGGTTCTCTCTCAGAAAATGCAAGTTGGAAGTGTAGGTTCATTCTGATGGCTCTCTCCACGAATGAACAGGAGGTGGAGGGGTATATATAGCCTCCACACAAAATCTAACCGTTACACACAACTTGCCAAACTCGGTGGGACCGATTTTTTAAACTCGGCCAGACCGATTCAGCAAATCTAGTGACCGTTAGGATTTTCGGTGGGACCGACATGCAACTCGGTAGGACCGATATGATTAGGGTTAGGGCATAACATAATCTCGGTGAGACCAACTACACAAACTCGGTGGGACCGATTTTGGTAATAAGCTAACCAGAGAGTTGGTCAGGTAAACTCGGTGGGACCAGTTCGCTCATTTCGGTGGGACCAAAATGTTATGAAAAGGAAACAGGGAGTTTACATTGCAATCTCGGTGGGAACGATCGCTCATCTCGATGGTATCAAAACGTTACGAAGAGAAACAGAGAGATTACAATCCCATCTCGGTGAGACCGATATCCCTATCGGTGAGAATGATTTGCCTAGGGTTTGTGGAAGTGGCTATGACACGTGAACTTGGTGGCGCCGGATAGAAAGAATCGGTGAGGCCGAGTTTGACTTTTGGTTTAGGTCATATGTGGATGTGGGAAAGTAGTTGAGGGTTTTGGAGCATATCACTAAGCACTTTGAAGCAAGAACCTCATTAAGCAACACCTCATCCCTTCTTGATAGTATTGGCTTTTCCTATAGACTCAATGTGATCTTGGATCACTAAAATATAAAATGTATAGTCTTGAGCTTTGAGGTTGAGCCAATCCTTTTGTCCTTAGCATTTTGATAGGTCCACTTTTCTCATCCATGACATGCCATTCATTGAGCTTTTCCTGAAATATTTGTCTTGGAATAATGTTAGCTCAATGAGCTATATGTTGTTAGGAATTACTAAAACCACCTAGGGATAGTTGCACTTTCAATATCCCCCTTTTTGGTAATTGATGACAACATATAGATCAAAGCTTCGACAAATGATAATAAGAGTGAAAAACATTGTCGCTTTGAGAAGTATGTGATAAGCAAGAGCTCCCCCTAAATTTGTGCATAGTTTAAGATTTGCTTTGAACTGCAAATGCACAAAGAGTTAGGCTCATGGGTTACTCTTCCATGTCACATACATCTTGGTGGAGCGCTCAAAATGATAATAGTTGAATACATGCCCTCATCACCAAGCAAAGTGAATGATCATATAGAGATAAAAGGATAATGTCATCCAACAAGCATTAATGTAGCATATGATCAAACACATGATCATCCAAGTATCACACAGACATGAAGTATCTCAAACAAGCAAATAAAGTTCAACCACCAAACCAAGAGAGAATAAAAAGCAACGCTCTCTCTCGAAGCCTATGATATATACATTTTTCTCCCCCTTTGGCAACAAGTTACCAAAAAGTTCATAGAAAATGCATAGCACTAAATCGTCTCTCAGGCTTGATCTTCAGGTGGTGGTGTAGAGATGGCTCCTTGGACGAAGACTTCAGTAGATGTGGATGGAGCTTGTGGAGTAGGTGCTGGAGCTGGTTGCACTGGGGCTGTAGCTGGTGCAGATGAAGTGGCTCTGGTGTCTGTCACTGGCACTGCAGCAGATCTCTGAGCTCTAGGCACTCTAGCAAATGTCTCAGTGGTTGTCTTGCCCTTTCTCTCGTGCATATCATCCTGGAGTTGCTCAACAACAGACTGGATCCCAGTTACATTCACATCCAAGTCATAGAACATCTGCTCCATGATCCTCTCCAGGCTCTCCTGGTTTTGAGTCAAGGTGGCCAGCCTTTCTCAATCCTCAGAGTGGATGCAATCAAGTAGCCAAGCAGATCCTGTTTGCTCTTCAAAAAGTACTGAGATGCCTCTTCCATTGTTGGCATCTTGGTAGCCTTCTCTGTCCTTGCCTTCTCCTTCTTTGCCTGTGCTTGCACTAAGATGGTTCATCTTCATCCATAACCACTTGGTTGTCCTCAAAGTCTCGATAGATAGGCATGTGATCCTTGTCTAACAAGTATGTGCCAGTGCCCATCTTGGAGTTAATCAGCTCCTAGATCCGTGGGGCATACCCACAACTTCTCTTTTGGTCAGCAGTTGTCCTCTTAATAGTTTCAACTATAAGACTCATGACCTTGAACTTTTGTGGCACATCAAATAAGTGTAGCAGATTTATTGCATGGCCTCTGATCATGTTGTGATCACCTGACTTGGGCAAGAGAGTGTGCCTGAGGATCCAGTTGATGGTTGGCATCCCTGACAGAAGGTAATGTACTGATCCAAACTTGTGTGTTTCAATAGCAGCATCTGGGATCTCCTTGTACATATGTGCCATAGTGTTGTGATCCATCTTCTTCTTGGCATAGACATCCAAGTCATCCTCTTTCTCCTTAGGTGCATTGATCAGATTAGCCCATTCTTCAATTGATGATTGGTACCTAGTACCTTCAGACATCCATACTATCCTGCCATCTGGATAGAAGTGTGCTGTGGAGTACAATTACATTATTAGCTCATCATTCCACTTTGTGAGCTTCTGCCCAACAAAGTCTACCACTCCACAAGCACTGAAGCTGTCATACACACTAGGATAGTGTTCTTCATTCTCCTTGATGTACTTCCAGTCCACCCATCTCATGTCACACACTATTGGCTTCTTGTCCAGCAGCACCGTCTCATAGAAATTATGTTGTTCCTTTGTGTGGAACTGGTAGTCTACAACAGTTCTCCTCCTGACTGCATAAGAATCAGTCAACCTCCACTGTCTGAGTCCTGCATCTTTTATTAGCTTCATGTTCTCAGCTACAGGATGGGCATCATTATGATCTAGAATTCTAGGCTTCAATTTTCTCAAGACATGCTCTTCATCATCTTCCTCTTCAGCAACAGTTTCAGGCACTGGGGCCTTGTTCTTCTCAGCAGCAGATATGTTCCTGGTATTCCTCTTAGGTGTAGTCTTGGGATTGGAGGCAGCCTTGGGTGCTTCTTTGGGCTTTAATGAAGCAGCCCCTGACCTGATGGCATCACCCATAAGCTTATGAGCTTTGGGTGCTGGTGCAGCAACCTCTTCTTATTCTTCCTCTTCAGAGTCTCTCCTCATAGAGGGATTGCCAAGAACCTTGGCAGTAGTGGTTTTGACTCTCTTTTTCTTCTTTTCTTGGCCAATGGCTTCATCTTCTGACTCAATGGTAAACTTCATGGTTTCCCCAGTGGCAACCTTCCTAGGTTTGGAAGTGGGAATCCTTCTTGCAGGTGCCTTCTTCTGCATTCCTGGCTTAGTGGCTGCAGCTGAGCCATATTCTTTCTTGAGCACCTTCTTCTTGGAAGTGGCCTCATCCTCAATAGCCACATAGTCTTCATCCAAAGATTCTGAGGTTTTCTTCTTTCTGGCCCTGGCGGCAGCTTTGGGTAAGTTGCTTGGGGTGCTCCTGCTGCCATCATCATAGCTGCTAGAGGGACTAGTGCCCTCACTCACTTCAACCTGCTCCTCTTCCCTGTTCTGGCTGTCACTCTGATCAGACATATTGCAAACAGTGACTGCAGACCCTATGAATAGATATAGATGAGATAGAGTGGATGAGCATCACAAAATACAGAGGTTTTTGCAAATGAATGAGTCAAAAACTTAGTTTTAGTTTTCCACAGAAAGCATTTCGGATCTACCGATTTGTAAACTCGGTGATACTGAAGCAGCTTTTGGAACCTAAACTAGTGAACTCGGTCAGACCGAGTCACAGTTCGGTGGCACCGAGACTGCTCGGGTTTCACAAAGTCCTGAACTCGGTCACATCGATTTGCAATTCTCGGTCAGACCTAGGATTACATGTGCAATGGCCTTAGCCGAATCGGTGGTACCGAGTTCTACAACTCGGTTGGTTCGAGATGGTTTCGGCGGAAACCTAACCCTAAATTTTCAATTCATCTCTAATCTACAGATTATTTTGACTAGATAAGATAGTTTCAATCATGGCAAGATTCATGGCGAACACAATGTGCTAGGAATCAGATGGGGATAGCACAGTGATCGAGTCCATACCCTAGTTCGGCGATGAAGTCACTACGGTGGCAACGGCGGGGATGATTTCCGTTGACGGTGGCGGAGACCAGTGACAGGAGGCAGCTGTCGACGAGGAGGATGATCCGGAGACCCTGGAGGCAGAGCGGGCTAAGCGTAGGCGAAAGAGTTCAGAGAAAATTTTCCAAAGTTTTGCCCATGGGTATATATAGCCCGACCCTATCGGTGTGACCGAGTGGAACAACTCAGTGGCACCGAGATGCATAACTGCTAACAGTTTCAGCAACTCGGTGTGACCGAAAAGTTCAAATCGGTTGCACCAAGATTGAAAACCTAGATCGACTTAGTGATCTCGGTATGACCGAAATGGAAGAATCTGTCAGACCGAAATGAACAAATAAGTTTTGGAAGTTTAAGTCTATGATGAATCGGGGACTCCGAGTGCTCCTCGCACAGAGTGGTTCGAATCTGACTTGATCAAATTTTTGTGATGTAGCATGAATAGAGTTTGAGACAAGAAAAGCATAGATAGCTAGAGAAGGTTCTTAGGCATTCTTGTCCATCCACTTGGCAAAAGAAAAAGAAACCAATCAATCAAAACAATATGTGGATGTCCTCGAATGAGTAAAATATGCAACCAACATGCTCACACAATAAAATGGCAAATGAAATATGTGGCAAAGCATGCACAACCAATTCTAGCATCTATCAAGCAATTGGCGATGACTAGGTCATCTATATATGAGTATATTGACTTAGGAGTCAAATGAGAACATTTGATCATAGGTCATACTTATCGTTTAAGCTCAAGTGGGGTTATCACTTTTACATAATGCATTGACGTGTTCACACCATTAGAATTGCTTTGACTCAATTCTTAGAGTAAAGCTCCCCCTAGATGTGAGATCCCCCCTTAGAGGGATGAACTAACCTTGGGTTTTATCGATGATGACTTCATGTAGGTGTTGAAGATGTGGATGCTCAATGTTGATGTAGATCATTTGGAGCAATCCTTTGGAGTGAGTTGCACTTTCAATACCTAGACGGGTTAGTCCCACAAGGAACAAACAAGGATATCCATAGACATAGAGTGATGCACACACAAAATGTTATCTATGAGAGCATTAGGTTACCTTGTCCCTTGTATTACCAACAAGAGGGTTTGTGACTCCTTGAACTAGTGCAAGATGTGGAAGTCCATTGCACTTATTGTTGCCAAAATGATATGAGTGAAATATGTTGGCGGAGTCACCCACAAGAACTCTCTAGTTCTTCTTCTTTGGGACCCACATCATCTTGATGGGAATCCTTGGAGTTGTAGTTGTACTTGATGAAGTGGAACTTGATGTAGTCTTCGGAACCCACTTGACCAAGGCCTTAGGAGCTTCTTCAAATGCATCAATCTCCTCTTGTAGCTGTATCCTTTTGTCCAGACACCGAAGCTTTAGCGGCCTTCAAACACAGTGTCCAGGATGAATGGCTAGCTGGACACCTCGGCTAGGAAAAGCCAAGGACAATGGCAACCCTAACTACACTCATGACCCGCTTTTGCATGACTGAGGAAAGTTGGTTAGCCCGTAGCGGCACCAGCGATCTTGGCACATCTAAGGTCAGGGATGGCAATGGAAAACCACGATGCAACAAAAACAAACGTCGGAACAATGAAGAAATCCCAGACAATACATCGGTAAACGCTGGATTCAGGGGCTACAGACCCGGTCAACGGAAGAAGCCATTTAAAGGCAATAAAGACGGTCCATCCAGCCAGGATAAAATTCTAGATAGGCCCTGCCAGATCCACGGCAACCCCGCTAAACCTGCGAACCATACCAACCGTAGTTATTGGGTCTTCAAGCAGGCCGGCAAACTCAACACCGAACACAAGGGGAAGGGACCTCGTAGCGAAGATGAGGATGAATCTCGCCAGCCAAACACGGGGGGACAGAAGAAATTTCCACCAGAGATCAAAACAGTGAACATGATCTATGTCACTCATATCCCAAAGAGGGAGGGCAAACATGCACTTTGAGATGTCTATGCCTTCAAGCTCGTCGCCCCCAAATTCAACCCAGGGTCGGCCTGTCTGATCATCTTTGATCGCAGGGATCATCCGACTAGTATCTATCACGGGGGTTCGGCTGCCCTAGTGCTCGACCTAATAATCGACGGATACCACCTCACTCAAGTCCTTATGGACGGCGGCGGCAGTCTCAATCTGATATATTAGGACACGGTCCGCAAGATGGGGATAGACCTATCAAGAATCAAGCCAAGCAACACTACCTTTAAAGGAGTTATACCGGGCATAGAAGCCCGCTGCACGGGCTCTTTGACATTGGAGGTTGTATTCGGCTCTCCCGATAACTTTCAAAGCGAAGAACTAATCTTCGACATAGCTCCGTTCCGAAGTGGCTATCATGCACTACTCGGAAGAACGACCTTCGCCTGTTTTAATGCAGTCCCGCATTATGCTTATGTAAAACTCAAAATGCCTGGACCACGTGGCGTCATTACGGTCAACGGAAATACGGAGTGCTCTCTTCGTATAGAAGAATACATGGCGGCTCTAGCAGTCGAAGCACAAAACGGCCTATTCAAGCCGAGTAGGTCATCGGTCATTAAGACCGCAGGCACATCTAAACATATCCGGCTCACACCTCAGTGCGGCAGCTCAGATAAACCCGAGCGCGATTAGCAGCTCCGCCCCCATCGCCGCCCCATAAGGAGATAGCACACATGCCACATATACAAAAATATACACTCAAAATTCCTTGGGTGGCGCCGGGGGCAAACTGCACACAAAAAGTCCATAGTTTGGCTCGACCCTATTCAGACTCCAGAAGTTATATTTCACGGTTCATTAAAACAAACCAGCTTTACTTACGGCCACACTAGATTCTTTTACCTGGTTTTCCCCTTTTTACAGATGGCCATCACACTATACCCTTCAAGGACACTTCACAATAGAGACAACGGCGCAGACGTGCAGTAGGGCCCCGCATTAAGGTTTCTTTTTTAGATTAAGACCCTGTGTAAACCTTTTTATCTCTTTTTGTTTTATACTTACCTGGCATGTAAAGTGTCCAAGAAAGACATCGGCATTACCTATAAATATACGGCTCACCATACTAAAGTGGATGTTATAGAAGCAGCTTGGTCCGTATTGTGTTTTGAGATTTATGCTCTCACCACCTGCATTCTTTCCCCACGTCAGATTGGCATACATGCCTTGATACCAGGGTCTATCACCAGGGGCTATATTCAGCCCGGTATTTTGCTTTATACGCATCAGCTCCGAATCATGTCGTTGGTCAATATTTGGTTGCCCGGCTCCTGTGCTTACTACCTTACGTTCCGCTATATTGGCTAGGGTAGTAAAGGGAGAACTACTGCGATTGTGTCCTGCTTCATCCGGATGAGCACCTCAGTAGAGAAAGCCGAAAACTGACTGTCATGATGCGGCGAGAGCTGGTCAACCACTCGGTGACTAAGCGGAATCTTTACGATTCCTTCCACATTAATGAAGGACCATTTTTTGGTCACGTATGTAAACGCATCGTATTTGGATAACTGCGAACATACCAGGGGCTATATCGTAGACCCACCTTCAAACTCCTATGGCTAAATGAAAGTGTTAAAGCCCTGTAGTCCGATTGCCTGGTTCGCTGCACTGACACATCCTTAAAGGACCAAGACGTTGGGTCAAGTGTGACCAAGTGCTTTTCTGAACACCCCCATGTTATACGCGACGGGGCTGAAGCCGACGACTGACAAACTTTCAGATTATATATACATACATACATACATACATACATATATATATATATATATATATATATATAAATGGCCGCACAAGAGGCACCAAAACTTTTCGTGCAAAAGGATAAAAACATAGCCTTAAAACATATCATAAGATTGTTTTTACAATTTCAGTACACTTCACTCGAACATAATATCTTTCGAGCACTGATCCTCTATCAAGAGGGCACCTTCTAGGACATCTTCAAACTAATGTTCTGGCATGTTAGGGTCCTTGCCTTTGGGTGGACTCTACGCTGCAATATTGGTGGCCTTCATCTTTGCCCAATACGTCTTGACACGGGGAAGGGCCATCCGTGCACGTTATATACATGTTGACCGCTTAACAGCGTCGATACGCGGCACCGCATCAACAAATTGCTGCACGAAACCGAAATAAGATTCAGAATTGGCTCAGTCGTCCATAGCCGGATTATGACGTCCTTCATGGTAGTTCCAGACATCTTGTGGAGCTCGGCCCACTAGGCCATCTGTTCATTCAATAGTCGACGCTTTGGCGTGTAAAATTGCAACCAGAATAGCTTTTCCGTCGCAGGTCCTTCTTGCGTGTGGAAAAACTTATTCGCATCGGCAACACTCTTCGACAGGTCCAAAAAGGCGTCTGGAGAACTCCGCAGTTGATTAAGCGGGGTATACTTCAGATCGCCAAACTTAGTTTGCAATAAAAAGGACTTACCAGCCGCTATCTACCCAGCTTGTCGGATCTCCTCCTGAGCTGCTCTAGACTCAGACCGGGCTTCCCTCGCCTCTTGTAAGGCCTTGTCAAGATCGGGCGCTTTGGCTTTGTTATCTTTCTCAAGAACTTGGCATCGGCTAGCGACATCGTTCAACTCAAGTGCCATACTAGATATTCTCTCCTCGCACTGATGCAAAGCAGTCTGCTCGGCCTTTAATTTGGTGGCTACCTTTTCGGCAGCTGTATTACTCATCCTAGCTTGCTCCTTGGCCCGGGCAAGTTTAGCCTGAAGGGTCTCAAATACGATGACACTATCTGCACGTATGCATATACAAATTCTCAATGTCACGCTCATTTCATAATACTAGCATGTACTGAGTGCCCCAAAGACATACCTTGCGCCTTGTCGAGCCGCCTCTTAATAAGCATGATGTCATCATTCGCTACATCAACTTTCTGCTTCAGATGTGCTACCTCTATAGCTTGGGCAGTTTCCACGGATGTAACAGCCTGTGTTTCAATTAGTCAGATCATTTCCTGGGCATATATTTTTGAGATGGACGTCAACCAGAGTCTCAGGGGCTACTATCTATACACAGGTGCAATTTGCATTTATAACATAAATAAAATTACACTACGTACCTCGAAACCTCTCAGTAGGATCATAAAGGCTTCATTCAATCCGCTTTTCACGGACCGAACTCTCTCAACCACCGTACTCATCAAGGTATGTTGTTCCTCTGAGATGGACGCATGTTGCAATATGTCCATCAATGTATCTGGCGCCTCCGGATCCGGAATAGGTTGCGTCGTCCCTTGGAACTTTGATAGTTCGGGACTTTTGTTGCTAGTCCCCGTGAGGGCCGTATACCCCTGATCCCGGGTGGCCGAAGTGTCAACTTCGGGCCCGGTCTTCACTGTCCCTCG
Organism: Triticum dicoccoides; assembly: GCF_002162155.2. Taxonomy (NCBI): domain Eukaryota; kingdom Viridiplantae; phylum Streptophyta; class Magnoliopsida; order Poales; family Poaceae; genus Triticum; species Triticum dicoccoides. The sequence goes on along the minus strand of NC_041383.1, from coordinate 338,495,256 downwards.
CAGTGCCCGTTGATCGGGAGAGATCCTCTGGGTCTTTTGTTGCAATTGAAACTCCAATGGCACAATAGGTATGTTTTAAACATGTTTCTTTAACGTGTTTGTTGTGGTAACTTGCTCTATGTTGATTTCAGTTTCAATTGAATAAACAGTTATGTTCTCATGCCATGCACATTACAAGTGTTGTTATTGTTGTGTAGTTTCCCACAGTTATATTATCTCTATGCTGCTTTGTCTTAAATACATATGATTTGAAATGTCTCTATCTTGATTTGGCAACATAAACTAGAATGATATAGACCATACAGTGACCATACTACATAGATGTATGTTTGTTTCATGTTGTTATCCTGTCCACCTTACTACCGAACTGGTTTGCCAAAATGAGTTTCATATACAACATGGTAAACCTGTGATGTGTTTGTTTGTTTCTCTTTTAGAATGCGGATAAAATATTGGAGAAGAGCACCCCGTTATGCAATGGTAAAGGAAGTAATGCAGATAAGGTTCAAGATAGTGAGACATCCCTGTTGTTCTCCAAGAAAGCTGATAAAAACTATATTGAAGACATGAGATAGCCCCAAAGTCCTGTCTTGATGTAGTGTTCGAGTTACTTGCCACTACTGCTAGCACCAGCCCTTCGAACTCGCTGCCTGAATCAGTTCGGCATCTTGAATCTCAACTTCAAGTTGAAAGACATCGATCAGATGTTCTGCGACAGGAAGCCGAAGGACTGAGGAAGTCCCTGTAGAATTCAGATGCATACTTTCTGGTGCAACAACAAGTGCTAGAGGATTTAAGCGCCAAACAAGACAAAGTTAATAAGCTTGCTAAGCATCTTGCCAACATTATGGGTACCCAGGATATTGTTTCTTGAGCTCTTCTGGAGTGGTTTCAGTTTTGGACTTGTTTTGTTGCGGCATTTATTTGCACTGGTCACCAACTTTGACAAGAGTGTATGTGATATGTTGCTTTGTTCCCTATATTTGCACTGGTGGCGAACTTTGATGCCCAGTGGATGTGATATGTGTAATAGCCGTGATAGCCTAGCGTAAGTTGCTTGCTTATTTACTTCCTTGTTTCCTGTTTACTTGTTTGCTTGTAGTCAGTGCGGTTCTTTTTCTGCGGTTTGCTAGTGGCTGCAGTAACCTACTTTTTAAAACTAGGCCACAATAACCATGGGCTACATATTTACTGTAGTGACCATGGGCCTCCTACGGGCCGTAGAAACAATGGGCCTTCTATGGGGCATAGCATCAATGGGCCTTCTATGGGGCGTAGCATCAATGGGCCTTCTACGGGCCGTATGATCAATTGGCCAAACATGGGCCAATAACGGACCGCATTATGGGCCGTAAACGGGCTAGACTTGGAATCGTCCGTTCATGGTCCGACCATAACGGGTCATTGTTAATCGGCCATATGTGATGATGTTATGAAAATGGCCCAACGGATTAACGGGCCACAAATGGGCCGACTATAACCACGGGCTGAATTTGGCCCACAAGCAGAAAAGGCCAGTAACAGGCCGTAAGTAACCGAATGTTGGAAATGAGCCCAAGAATAAATGGGCCCTGAGAAGGCCGAAAGGTAACACGGGCTGGAAACAGCCCAATGGAATAATGGATCGTTAATGGGTATACATCGATACACTGTTCCTTACGAGCCAGTTTCACCACGGACCGTTAATGGGCCAAGAGTTACAAAGGGACTCATATGGGCCGAAAGGTGTCATGGGCCATACATGGGCCAGAAGTTACAACGGACTGGAATCATATTGATCGGCCTATGCTACTAGGCCTAATTCAGATAGGCCATAATGGGTCGTGACTCAACGGGCTGTAAATGGGCTATATGTGAACATGCCATTAACAGGCTTTCTGCTAGCCAGCCCGCTGCCTTTTGACCAAGTCAAATGGGTCGGTGTTATCACCGGAATAGGCCTCTGTTGGGTCGTTCCATGTGTCGACATATCATAGACGCCTTCGGTCCAATGAGTGGATGAGATTTGTCCCAATGATGAGCCGACACGTGCTTCCTCTTGCCATTGAGAATTTTACACATGGAAAATCCCCATTGGTCAGGACCGTTAACGGGTTATCGGATCCAAACCGAAACCCGATAGCCTAACAGTGACCCGTTATGGTGGATGACATGTGTCGGTCACCCTTGACGAAAGCGCTTCTATGACGCGCTATTTATCGTCATGGAAGTGGACACTTCCGTGATGATAATTTTGGTAATGTCATGGAACACTTCTACGACAGCACAGGTATGACTATCTTGATTCTGTCATAAAATCTTGATGGATGTACATGCATGACAGACAACGTGACCTACTGTGACAAACACGTATCATCATGGAAGTGTATTTTTTTTGTACTAGAGAGGGAGTCTTCAAGGCAGCGTCGCCGCGTTTCCTTTAACCCGGAGGTCTCCATTGGCATCGTCAGTTTGGAATCTAAGCCCGAGGAGGATCGTTCTGCAGTAGTGGAACCTTAGTCCGTTAGCTAATAGACAAGGTTGTCCTGATGTTGGGTATAGTCATACTTGTCATGATGTTTCCATGCATGTATGAGTCTATGTATAATTATGTTGGAACTCTTTTTATTCGCCTTGATTTTTATCGCTTTCCTTCGGTTTTGTCGTTTGAGTTTCTTCCCAATTTTGGATGTTGCTCATCTCAGTTACTTAATATTGGAAAAAATAAAACAAATAGGATGACGAGAGGAGGCGGCAGCAGTCACGCTGATGAGGATATCCATGTTCGTCATTCAGCAAGACAGACCAGGCATTCCCCCGAGCCATATGTGCCACCACCGCCTCCACCACCACATCCACCAACCACTGAATAGATCATGCATATGTTCAAAGAAAGAAGAAACAACGATCTGCTTGAACTATTGAAAAGTGTGCATGCAATGGTGGGAAAATGGCAATTCGAATGGCAATCACTCCAAGCCTTAGATTTTCAAAGGACTAAGCCACCCAGTTTCAATCAAGTTGCTGACCCTATGGAAGCCGACGACTGGCTAAGGACCACTGAAAAGAAATTGGACATTGCTTGCAAAGAAGAAGGTGATAAGGTTCCTTTTGCAACCCACTATCTGGAAGGAGCTGCAGCTATTTGGTGGGACAATACTAAAGCCATGTGGCCAACAAATGAAGAAATTACACGGGATAAGTTTAAGGAAAAGTTTCGCAGGTACCACATCCCCACCTGTATCCTGAAAGTCAAACAACATGAGTTCCTAGCCCTCACACAAGGTAACTTATCCGTCACTGAGTATTTGAACATGTTCAACCATTTGGCTCGCTATTCCCTGTATGATGTGGCCACCGAAGAGAGAAAGATTGACAGATTCCTTGGAGGGCTGAATCAACACCTGAGATGCACTCTCAGTATGCTTGATTTCCTGGATTTCCAGGCTCTCGTAAACAAAGCCCTGATTGCAGAAAGGGAGCACAAGCTTGTTCAGGAAAATAAGCCCACTTATAATGACCATAAATGCAAGTTCGAGCCTAAGAAGGATGGGCAGCCAGTGCAGAACACTCGTACATGGTAGCTGACACAAGTTGAGTATAAGCCCAATTGGCAGCAGAATGTGGACAAGACCACTATCCAAGTCAAGAATATCATGACCAACCCGGTACGTGAAAATTGTCAGCGTAACAATGCGTGTTTTTCTTGTGCGCAAACCGGACACTATGCAGACAGTGCCCCAAGAGCAGCAAGGCAAATGCTCCATTCAAGCCGCTAGTCAACCACATGGGACCATACCCTGGCCAGAAGACCATCCAAGGGCAAGTTCATCACCTCTCCGCAGACGAAGCCCAAGAAAACCCGGAAGTCGTCATTGATAACCCACAAGTGTAGGGGATCACAACTGTTTTCGATAAGTAAGAGTGTCGAACCCAACGAGGAGCTAAAGGTAGAATAAATATTCCCTCAAGTTCTATCGACCACCGATACAACTCCACGCACGCTTGACGTTCGCTTTACCTAGAACAAGTATGAAACTAGAAGTACTTTGTAGGTGTGATAGGATAGGTTTGCAAGATAATAAAGAGCGCGTAAACATAAACTAGGGGCTGTTTAGATAAATATGCAATAAAGTAAATATAGCGAGTGTGGAAAAAGTGGTGGTAGGAGTTGTGAAATTGTCCCTAAACAATTGACTATGTTACTAGACTGGTAATCACTATTGCAATTCTATTTGAGGGAGAGGCATAAGCTAACATACTTTCTCTACTTGGATCATATGCACTTATGATTGGAACTCTAGCAAGCATCCGCAACTACTAAAGATTCATTAAGGTAAAACCCAACCATAGCATTAAAGTATCAAGTTCCCTTTATCCCATACGCAAACAACCTACTTACTCGGGTCTGTGCTTCTGTCACTCACGCCACCCATCATAAGCAAATCATAAACATATTGCAAACCCTACAGCGGGAATCCCTCACGATTGCGTGACACGGAGGGAACAATAGGACAACACCAATAATAAAACATGCAACTCAAACCAATCATAGCAATTCATTAATCACCGATAGGACAACGAAAATCTACTCAGATATTATAGGATGGCAACACATCATTGGAAAATAATATGAAGCTTAAAGCACCATGTTCAAGTAGAGGGTACAGCGGGTTGCGGGAGAGTGGACCGCTGAATATAGATGGGGGAAGGTGATGGAGACGTTGGTGGAGATGATGGAGGTGTTGGTGTAGATCGCGGTGATGATGATGGCCCCCGGCAGCGCTCCGGCGCCACCGGAAGCAAGGGGGAGAGAGGCCCCCTTCTTCTTCTTCTTCCTTGACCTTCTCACTAGATGGGAGAAGGGTTTCCCCTCTAGTCATTGGCTCCCATGGAGTGGGAGGGGCGAGAGCCCCTCCGAGATTGGATCTTTCTCTCTGTTTCTGCGTTCCCAGATTCTGCCCCTTCACCGTTTCTTTTATATCCGGAGATCCGTAACTCCGATTGGGGTCAATCTTTCGCCCAGATCTTTCTCATAAAATTACCTTTCTTGCAGAAAAAGAAGAGCGTCAACAGCCTTACGGGAGGCCCAGGAGAGTACAGGGCGCGCCTTCCTCCCTGGGGCGCGCCACCCTATCTCCTGGCCCCCTCAGGCACCGTCTCGCGTTGATTTTACTTCCCAAAAATCACAAATATTCCAAAATAATTCTCCGTCCGTTTTTACCCCGTTTGGACTCTGTTTGATATTGGGTTTCTGCGAAACAAAAAACATGCAACAGACAGGAACTGGCACTGGGCACTGGATCAATATGTTAGTCCCAAAAAATAGTATAAAAAGTTGCCAAAAGTATATAAAAGTTGAATAATATTGGCATGGAACAATCAAAAATTATAGATATGATGGAGACGTATCAGCATCCCCAAAGCTTAATTCCTGCTCATCCTCGAGTAGGTAAATGATAAAAAAGATAATTTTTGATGTGGAATGCTACCTAGCATAATCTTGATCATATGTCTAATCATGGCATGAATATTAAGACACGAGTGATTCAAAGCAATAGTCTATCATTTGACATAAAAAACAATAATACTTCGAGCGTACCAATAAAGCAATCATGTCTTTTCAAAACAACAAGGCAAAAGCAAGCTCTACAAAATCATATAGTTTGGCCATGATTCATTTTCGTCACACAAAATGCTCCCATCATGCACAACCTCGATGACAAGCCAAGCAATTGGTTCATACTTTTTAATGCGCTTCAGCTTTTTCAACCCTCACGCAATACATGAGCGCAAGCCATGGATATAGCACTATAGGTGGAATAGAATATAATGATGGAGGTTATGTCGAGAAGACAAAAAGGGAGAAAGGCTCACATCGACGCGGCTAATCAACGGGCTATGGAGATGCCCATCAATTGATGTCATCATGAGTAAGGATTGCCATGCAACGGATGCACTAGAGCTATAAATGAATGCTCAACAAAAGAAAACTAGCGGGTGTGCATCCAACTTGCTTGCTGACGAAGACCTAGGACATTTGAGGAAGCCCATCGTAGGAATATACAAGCCAAGTTCTATAATGAAAAATTCCCACTAGATTGAAAAAGATAACCTATGAGACTCACTATATGAAAAACATGGTGCTACTTTGAAGCACAATATATGAGACTCACTACATGAAGAACAAGGTGCTACTTTGAAGCACAAGTCTGGAAAAAGAGATAGTAACATTGCCCCTTTTATTTATTTTCTTTTTTTTTCTTTTCTTTTTCTTTTCTTTTTTTTGGGGCCTTTCTTTTTTTGGCCTTTTTTTCTTTTTCTTCTTTTTTTTCTTTGGGCAATGCTCTAATAATGATGATCATCACACTTTTATTGATTACAACATATGAATTACAACTTGAAACTAGAACAAGATATGACTCTATATGAATGCCTCCGGCGGTGTACCGGGATGGTGCAATGAATCAAGAGTGATATGTATGAAAAATAATGCATGGTGGCTTTGCCACAAATACGATGTCAACTACATGATCATGCAATGGCAATATGACAATGAATGCTCAAGTCATGTATATGATGATGATGGAAGTTGCATGGTAATATATCTCGAAATGGCTATGGAAATGCCATGATAGGTAGGTATGGTGGCTGTTTTGAGGAAGATATAAGGAGGCTTATGTGTGATAGAGCGTATCGTATCATGGGGTTTGGATGCACCGGCGAAGTTTGCACCAACTCTCGAGGTGAGAAAGGGCAATGCACGGTACCGAAGAGGCTAGCAATGATGGAAAGGTAAGAGTGTGTATAATCCATGGACTCACATTAGTCATAAAGAACTCATATACTTATTGCAAAAGTTTATTAGCCCTCGAAGCAAAGTACTACTACGCATGCCCCTAGGGGGATAGGTTGGTAGGAAAAGACCATAACTCGTCCCCGACTGCCACTCATAAGGAAGACAATCAAAGAAACACCCCATGCTTCAAATTTGTCACACAACGGTTACCATACGTGCATGCTACAGGACTTGCAAACCTCAACACAAGTGTCTCTACAATCCGCAACCACCCACTAACATGACTCTAATATCACCATCTTTATATCACAAAACTATTGCAAGGAATCAAACAAATCATATTCAGCGATCTACAAGTTTATGTAGGATTTTATGACTAACCATGTGAATGACCAATTCCTGTCACTCTCTAAATAGATATAAGTGAAGCAAGAGAGTTTAATTCTTTGTACAAAAGATATACCCACTCTCTAACAAATATAAGTGAAGCAAAAGAGCATTCTACAAATGGTGGTTTTCTATGTAAAGGGAAACAGGCAATCCAAACTTCAAATGATATAAGTGAAGCACATGAAGCATTCTATAAAGCCACACTCAAAAGATATAAGTGAAGTGCAATGAGCATTCTATAAATCAACCAAGGACTATCTCATACCAGCATGGTGCATAAAAATGAAAACTGAATGCAAAAGTAGCTCCAAGACTTGCACACAATGCATGAACGAAACGAATTCGAAAACATACCGATACTTGTTGAAGAAAGAGGGGATGCCTTCCGGGGCATCCCCAAGCTTAGATGCTTGAGTCTCCTTGAATATTTACTTGGGGTGCCTCGGGCATCCCCAAGCTTAGACGCTTGAGTCTCCTTGAATATTTACTTGGGGTGCCTCGGGCATCCCCAAGCTTTATCTCTTGCCTCTCTTCCTTTTCCTCATATCGAGACATCCTCGATTAGACACTACATCCACACAAAACTTCAACAGAAAACTCGTTAAGATCCGTTAGTATAATAAAGCAAATCACCACTATAAGTACTGTTGAAAACCAATTCATATTTTGTTTTGCATTGTGTCTACTGTAATATAGCTTTTCCATGGCTTAATCCACTGATATAAATTGATAGATTCATCAAAACAAGCAAACTATGCATCAAAAACAGAATCTGTCAAAAACAGAACAGTCTGTAGCAATCTTAACATCCACCATACTTCTGGTACCCCAACAATTCTACACAAATTAGAAAAAATAAATAAGTTGTATAGCAAGACAGTGCAAAAGGAATCAGAACCAATTGAAGTTCCAGTTAAAAATGTAAAATCGCAACTACAGCCAAAGTTTCTGTCCTGCACCGTACAAACCAACAAGCATTGCAAACATCCTAAAGGCAAACCTTGGCACACTATTTTTATAATACAATGGAATTATACAAGGGGATAATTATTTTTGTTGAAAAGTTTCTGTAATCAAGATTCACAAAGTTTCTGTGAGCATGAACAAAGTTCAAGGCTAGCTCCCACTTCAACAATACTTGTCTTTCTCACTTTCACTTTCCTTTTTGAAAAGTTTTTAGGTTCCCCTCTTTATTTTTGTGTTTTTAAACTATATAAAAGCACTCAATAGAAATAAATGACTCTCTAAAACTTCCGGGTTGTCTCCCTGGCAGCGCTTTCTTTAAAGCCATTAAGCTAGGCATATAGTGCCCAAGTGATGGATCCACCCGGATCCTAAGGTATATCAAAGCCAATTTTAATTAACAATGATTTGTATTTTAGTAGTGAGCACAAAGTAACATATATCAAGCAACAACGAAGTCTAACTCTCTTCCCATGCATAGGCATGTCATAAAAGAACAATTCATGCACACCAAGTAAAGGCCAATGCATAGTATAAGCAGTTTCTTGCAATTTTAACGTGTTGGAAACATAAAGAGGCGGAGATGTAGTTCCTCTCTCATAATAATTGCAAGTAGGAGCAGCAAGCACATGCATATTATATCTATCAAAATTATCATGTGCAACGGTAAAAGGCAACCCATCAATATAATCCTTAATAAGCACAAACTTCTCCGATATGGTGTAGTCGGGAGAATTCAAAAAGATAATAGGACTATCATGCGTGGCTGAAATAGCAACAATTTCATGTTTAACATAAGGAACTATAGCAAGTTCATCTCCATAAGGATAATTCATATTGGCATCTTGGCCACAAGCATAGCAAGCATCATCAAAAAGGGATATTTCAAACAAATTCAAGGGATCATAGCAATCATCCTTCGGTAAGCACGAAAGGGAATTAAACAATGTATGAGTTGAAGAGTTACTCTCATTAGAAGGTGGGCACGGGTGATCAATCCGCTCTTCCTCCTTTTGTTCTTCGCTCTCCTCATCATCTTTTTCATCTACTGAGCTCACAGTTTCATCAATTTCTTCTTCCATAGCTTCCTGCAAAATATTAGTCTCTTCTTGGACAGCGGAGACTTTCTCAATAAATGCATTAATATTGTGATTGTATTCATAATTTTCATAGAAATATCTAAGTATAGCAAGATTTTCAGGCCTATAAACACCATCATCATCATCACAAGCTTCATACTTTTCAAACAAAGATTCAATTTCATAAGCAGCCTTAAAAGCAACAAATTCTTCAATTTGTTCAATATCATAGTAATCATATATACCATTAGCATAAGAAGCTAAGGTTTCATTATCATTAAATTTGCATGAAAAGGGAAGGTGTGGAACCTTCATCCTAGAGCAACAAGTAATATCGTATCTCAAGCATAGATCCCGAGCATACCAACGCAACATATTAATTTGATCCCATAATAGTTTCCCTTTTTATGTCGAGCGATAATCCCCAAAGTATTCATGTTGATCCAACGTGTCTCCCATTATAACGTTGAATGGGGATTTCTCAGGATTATCAAAGTAGTACATAATATCTTTCACATAATGAGAATCGAGGGTTTTAGGAGTTACCCCATCTTTATGAGTAGCAACTACACCTAACTTTTTTGGTATTTTGTGTTCCATATCCATAACTAAAGATAGAGAACAACTTAGAACAGCAAATAAAAATTACTTAGTGATAAAGAAAACAAGCACACACGAGAATATTCACCCCACGCTATGACTCCCCGGCAACGGCGCCAGAAAAAGGTCTTGATAACCCACAAGAGTAGGGGATCGCAACAGTTTTCGATAAGTAAGAGTGTCGAACCCAACGAGGAGCTAAAGGTAGAATAAATATTACCTCAAGTTCTATCGACCACCTATACAACTCTACGCACGCTTGACGTTCGCTTTACCTAGAACAAGTATGAAACTAGAAGTACTTTGTAGGTGTGATAGGATAGGTTTGCAAGATAATAAAGAGCACGTAAACATAAACTAGGGGCTGTTTAGATAAAGATGCAATAAAGTAAATATAGCGAGTGGGGAAAAGTGGTGGTAGGAGTTGTGAAATTGTCCCTTAGCAATTGGCTATGTTACTAGACTGGTAATCACTATTGCAATTCTATTTGAGGGGGAGGCATAAGCTAACATACTTTCTATACTTGGATCATATGCACTTATGATTGGAACTCTAGCAAGAATCCGCAACTACTAAAGATTCATTAAGGTAAAACCCACCCATAGCATTAAGGTACCAAGCCCCCTTTATCCCATATGCAAACAACCTACTTACTCGGGTCTGTGCTTCTGTCACTCATGCCACCCACCATAAGCAAATCATAAACATATTGCAAATCCTAAAGCGGGAATCCCTCACGCTTGCGACACGGAGGGCACAATAGGACAACACCAATAATTAAACATGCAACTCAAACCAATCATAGAAATTCATCAATCACCGATAGGACAACGAAAATCTACTCAAACATCATAGGATGGCAACACATCATTGGAAAATAATATGAAGCATAAAGCACCACGTTCAAGTAGAGAGTACAGCGGGTTGCGGGAGAGTGGACCGCTGAATATAGATGGGGGAAGGTGATGGAGACGTTGGTGGAGATGATGGAGGTGTTGGTGTAGATTGCGGTGACGATGATGGCCCCCGGCAGCGCTCCGGCGCCACCAGAAGCAAGGGGGAGAGAGGCCCCCTTCTTCTTCTTCTTCCTTGACCTTCTCCCTAGATGGGAGAAGGGTTTCCGCTCTGGTCCTTAGCTCCCATGGAGTGGGAGGGGCGAGAGCCCCTCCAAGATTGGATCTATCTCTCTGTTTCTGCGTTCCCAGATTCTGCCCCTTCACCGTTTCTTTTATATCCGGAGATCCGTAACTCCGATTGGGGTGAATCTTTCGCCCAGATCTTTCTCACAAAATTACCTTTCTTGTGGCAAAAGAAGAGCGTCAAACGCCTTATGGGGGTCCCAGGAGAGTCCAGGGCGCGCCTGCCTCCCTGGGGCGCGCCCCCTATCTCCTGGCCCCCTCGGGCACCGTCTCACATTGATTTTACTTCCCAAAAATCACAAATATTCCAAAATAATTCTCCGTCCATTTTTATCACGTTTCGACTCTGTTTGATATTGGGTTTCAGCGAAACAAAAAACATGCAACAGACAGGAACTGGCACTGGGCACTGGATCAATATGTTAGTCCCAAAAAATAGTATAAAAAGTTGCCAAAAGTATATAAAAGTTGAATAATATTGGCATGGAACAATGAAAAATTATAGATACGACGGATACGTATCAGTCATTGGTATTTTTCCTGTTAATAGCGTACCTGTAATAATTTTGTTTGACTCTAGGGCTTCCCACTCTTTTATTTCACAGAATTTTGTTGCCCAAAACAAGTTTTCTTGCTCGATTTTGGGAAAGAGTATGATGGTACATTCTCCAGGATCCATGCTCAAAAGAAATCTGGTCTACTGCAATTTGGAGATTGACATCAAGGGAGTTATCTTCCCAGCTTCTTTGTTGGTCATTGAATCGGCCAAGTTGGATATTATTTTGGGTATGAACTGGTTAACTCAACATCAAGTATGTGTCAACTGTGCGACTAGAGAAGTCACATTGATAAGCAAGGAAGGCCAAACTACACAATTCTTTGCTCAAAGAAGTATACCACAGAAAGAAATGGTCTTCGCAGCTCAAGCTGAGGAGTTGGATCTTATTCATGTGGTCAGTGAGTTTCCAGATGTGTTTCCTGAGGAATTACCAGGAATGCCGCCAGATCGTGAGCTTGAGTTTGCAATTGATCTTGTGCCCAGAACTGCATCTATATACAAGAAGTATTGCTGGATGCCTTCAGCTGAGTTGGTGGAGTTAAAGAAACAACTTCATGAGATGCTTCAAAAAGGATACATTCATCCAAGTTCCTCACCATGGGGATCACTCACAATCTTTGTGGACAAGAAAGACGACAGCCTTCGGATGTGTGTGGATTATCGTCAGTTGAATGTTGTCATTATCAAGAACAAATACCCGCTTCTGAGGATTGATGATTTGTTCGACCAACTCAGTGGGGCACATGTATTCTCCAAGATTGATTTGAAGACCGGATATCACCAGCTCAAAATCAAGGATGAGGATATTCCTAAGATCACATTCACCACTCGATACGGTCTTTATGAATACACAGTTATGTCTTTCGGCCTCACCAATGCCCCTGCCTTCTTCATGCATATGATGAACAAAGTATTCATGGACTCCTTGGATAAGTTCGTGGTGGTCTTCATTGATGACATCCTCATACACTCGAAAGATGAAGAAGATCACAAGGGCCATCTTAGAGCAGTCTTGCAAAGACTTCGTGACCACAGGTTATATGCGAAATTCAGCAGAAGGTATAGTCGTGGCTCAAACAAGTCGGATTTTTTGGGGCATGTTCTTTCAGTAGAAGGTATAGCCGTGGGTCCCTGCAAAGTGAAGCAAGTTCTTAATTGGTTAGCACCGACGACAGTGACTGAGGTCTGAAGTTTTATTGGATTAGCTGGGTATTACTGTCTATTCATCGAAGGCTTCTCTAAGATTGCCAAGCCCATGAAAGAACTCCTCAAGAAGGATCAGAAGTTTGTATGGTCCGAGGACTGTGAGAAGAGTTTCAATGAATTGAAGACCAGATTGATGTCAGCACCTGTGTTGACCCTTCCATTCATCTACCGTAGCTTTGATGTATACCGTGACGCATCCAGGAGAGGTATTGGATGTGTACTCATGCAAGATGGCAAGCTTGTAGCCTACGCATCTAGACAGCTACGACCCCATGAAGGGAACTATCGAACACATGATTTGGAGTTGGCAGCAGTTGTGCACGCTTTGAAGATTTGGAGACACTACCTCATTGGCAAAAGATGTCAGATCTTTACCGACCACAAGAGTCTCAAGTATATATTCACCCAACCAGATTTGAATATCCAACAACGAAGATGGCTCTAATTGGTCAAGGATTATGATCTTGGAATCAACTACCATCCTAGCAAAGCCAATGTGGTTGCCGATGCCCTCAGTCGCAAGCCTGCCAACCTAAACGCCTTAATGGAATCTTTGCCTCCCGAGCTATAAGAAGAGATTCCTCAGCTTAACTTGGTTATTGTTGAGGATAACCTAGTCAATATGTTGGAAGTCACCCCTACCCTCAAAGAAGAGATCCGAGTGGCCCAGCGGGATGACTCCATCCTGCAACACCAGGTCAAGCGCATGCAAGAAGGTAAGACCCAGGATTTCTCTAGCGATGAGCAAGGTACGCTAAGGTTTCGAGGTCGGATTTACATACCTCAGCAAGTAGACTTGAGAAGGAAGATATTGGAAGAAGCGCACAAGTCTTCGTACTCGATTCACCCAGTAGGCACCAAGATGTACGGAGACCTTTGCTAGAAATTTTGGTGGGATGGAATGAAGAAGGACATCGCCTATTTTGTCGCTTGCTGCGACATATACAACAAGGTGAAGACGGAACATCAGAAATCCGTCGGACTTCTCCAACATATACATGTTCCCTAATGGAAGTGGGACGATATCTGCATGGAGTTCATCACCGGTCTGTGTCGACGTTCTGGATAAGGGGGTATCCAGACTTGCCTGCCTGCGGCCCACCACGTGTCTCCATCAACAGCCTGGTACGGTCCAGCTTTAGCGTCAACAACTCCAGACCCTAGCGAGGGGCCAGGCCTCACGAGGCGGACGACACCAAGACCCCCGAGGGGATCAGCCTCCTCAGGCTGGCTCCTAAGGGGCGGAGAGCTCTATGTGAGGTGCACCTCACGAGGCACAGCTGATGTGAGCCATGACGACCAACGCCAGGCGAGCGCCACCGGCGCAGAGTGCATGTTTCCTCTTCAGTGCAAGGGAGGCAAGCCACAGGCGCAGAGTCCTGAGGAATCAGCCAAATATTTCCATTCCGGTGCAACAACACCAAGACCACCAGGACGGCAAGACGGAGGTCATCACCGAGCCCACCGCAGCGTCACGACCAGGGGCTTTTTGTAGGTGAAGACCACTTTTGTCAGGATAACTTGTACTACTTGTCCCCTTTCAAATTCAGCCGTTGTGGGATCCCTTCCTGCCAACATTTGGGAAGAGGACCAAGGGCACTACAAATAGGACTTAGCCACCATCATAGAGGGGCATCTAGTTAACAGCCCACCAGCTCTTTGGAGCTCAAGAACACCTCACCTCCTGAGGCCAGTTCATCCATTGTACTAGTTCATCGTCAGCCCTTCGAGGCAATCCACCAAAACGCCGGAGTAGGGTATTACACCGCAAGGTGGCCCGGACCAGGATAAACTGTTGTGTCTTTGTGTCTCTTCAAGCTCATCACGCTAGGCTTAGGAGGATCGCGAGTACGCATGCTGGGTAGGTTGAGATCTCCACACGCACCCCAGAGTTTGAACCTTTAAAGGGTTTGCGGAACCCATAATCGGAAATTTGGAGCGCCAGGTAGGGGTGTGTCATAAATTCGCTGCTCCGTCCGCCGCATCCCGCTGCCGGCTTCGATGGCGGGCACCCCTTCGTCGACTCAGCCGTCGCGCGCCTCTTAGGGAGCCGAGGGCCTCCGTGCTTTCTCTCCCGCCTTGTGACGGGTGGAGTGGCCACCCAAGTTCATACCAGAGATGCCGCCACGGTTCAACGGCACGACGGACCCGGCGGCCTTCCTCCATGTGTACGAGGAAGCAGTTTGGGAGGCCGGCGGAGATGACAAGGTGAAGGCCAACTGGCTCCCGATGGCCTTCGTAGGTGCACCGCGTGCCTGGTTGCTCAACCTGCCAGAGTCCTCTGTATCCTCCTGGGAGGAGCTATGCGGCCTCTTCATCGCACACTTCGCAGCACCGGCACCCCCCGTCGTCGCAGGTCTCCTAGGTGGCTCGCAGGCGCCACCCTCTGACCGCCACATCAAGCAGTTCTACTAACAAGTAAGTGCCACCTAGGCGGGCTCGTGGGCTCCCCCGAGCTGGGCGGCGCCCAAGGCTGACCTCACCTTCGGCCCCGAGGATCATCCAGCTGCCACGACAGGAGCAGGCGCATGCTACATCTTGAGCTTGCATTGGTTTTCCTTGAAGAGAAAGGGTGATGCAGCAATAGTAGCGTAAGTATTTACCTTAGTTTTTGAGAACCAAGTTATCAATCTAGTAGGAGGCTCCTCGAAAGTCCCACACACCTACAGAAACAAACAAGGAACTCGCAACCAACACAATAAAGGGGTTGTCAATCCCTTCACGGCCACTTGCGAAAGTGAGATCTGATAGACATAGTATGATAAGATAAATATATTTTCGGTATTTTATAATATAGATTGGAAAAGTAAAGATGCAAATGAAAGTAGATTGAAAGTTTTTTTATAAAAGATAGACCCAGGGGCCATATGTTTCACTAGTGGCTTCTCTCAAGATAGCATAAGTATTACGGTGGGTGAACAAATTGTTGTCGAGCAATTGATAGAAAAGCGAATAATTATGAGATTATCTAGGCATGATAATGTATATAGGCATCACGTCTGCGACAAGTAGACCGACTCCTGCCTGCATCTACTACTATTACTCCACACATCGACTGCTATCTAGCATGCATCTAGTGTGTTAAGTTCATAAGAACTGAGTAACACATTAAGAAAGATGACATGATGTAGAGGGATAAACTCATACAATATGATATAAACCCCATCTTATTATCCTCAATGGAAACAATACAATACGTGCCTTGCAACCCCTGCTATCACTGGGTAAGACACCGCAGGATTGAACCCAAAGCTAAGCACTTCTCCCATGGCAAGAAAGATCAATCTAGTAGGCCAAACCAAACTGATAATTCGAAGAGACTTGCAAAGATAACTCAATCATACATAAAAGAATTCAGAGGAGATTCAAATATTTCTCATAGATAAACTTGATCATAAACCCACAATTCATCGGATCTCGACAAACACACCACAAAAAGAGTTACATCAAATAGATCTCCACAAGAGAGGGGGAGAACATGGTATTGAGATCCAAAAACAGAGAAGCATCCATCAAGCTAATAACTATGACCTGAAGATCTATGGTAAACTACTCACAACTCATCGGAGGGGCTATGGTGTTGATGTAGAAGCCCTCCGTGGTCGATTCACCCTCCAGCGGAGCGCCGACGAAGGCTCCAAGATAGGATCTCATGGATACAGAAGGTTACGGCGGTGGAAATTGTTTTTTGTTGGCTCCCTGGATGTTTTCGGGGTACGTGGGTATATATAGGAGGAAGAAGTAGGTCGGTGGCCACCCGAGGGGTCCACGAGAGAGGGGGCGCGCCCTATAGGGGTGGGCACACCCTCCACCCTCGTGGCCGCCTCGATCGCTTCTTGACTTGCACTCCAAGTCCTATGGATCACGTTCATTCCAAAAATCACGCTCCCAAAGGTTCCATTCCATTTGGACTCCGTTTGATATTCCTTTTCTTCGAAATACTGAAATAGGCAAAAAAACAGCAATACGGGCTGGGCCTTCGGTTAGTAGGTTAGTCCCAAAAATGATATAAATGTGTAAAATAACCCATAAACATCCAAAGGGGTAATATAATAGCATGGAACAATCAAAAATTATAGATACGTTTGAGACGTATCAAGCATCCCCAAGCTTAATTCCTGCTCGTCCTCGAGTAGGTAAATGATAAAAATAGAATTTTTGATGTGGAATGCTACCTAGCATAATTCTCAATGTAATTTTCTTTATTGTGGCATGAATGATCAGATCTGAATGATTCAAAATAAAAGTTTATATTGACACAAGAAATAGTAATACTTCAAGCATATAATAAAAGCAATCATGTCTTCTCAAAATAACATGGCTAAAGAAAGTTCATTCCTATAAAATCATATAGTTAGGCTATGCTTCATTTTCGTCACACAAAAATGTTCCCAAATTCTACACCCCCGGTGAAAAGCCAAGCAATTGTTTCGTACTTAAATAATCTCAAACTTTTTCAACTTTCGCGTAATACATGAGTGTGAGCCATGGATATAGCACTATGGGTGGAATAGAATATGATCATGGGGATTGTGTGGAGAAGACAAAAAAGGAGAAAGTCTCACATTGACGAGGATAATCAACAGGCTATGGAGATGCCCATCAATTGATGTCAACATGAGGAGTAGGGATTGCCATGCAACGGATGCACTAGAGGTATAAATGAATGAAAGCTCAACAAAGAAAACTAGTGGGTCTGCATCCAACTTGCTTTTTCACGAAGACCTAGGGCATTTGAGGAAGCCCATCATAGGAATATACAAGCCAAGTTCTATAATGAAAAATTCCCACTAGTATATGAAAGTGATAACATATGAGACTCTCTATATGAAAAACATGGTGCTACTTTGAAGCACAACATATGAGACTCGCTATATGAAGAACATGGTGCTACTTTGAAGCACAAGTGTGGAAAAAGAGATAGTAACATTGCCCCTTTTTATTTTCTTTTTTCTTTTTTTATTTTTTCTTTTTTTCTTGGACCTTTCTTTTTTTGGCCTTTCTTTTTTTTGGGGGGGGGACAATGCTCTAATAATGATGATCATCACACTTTTATTGATTACAACACATGAATTACAACTCAAAACTATAACAAGATATGACTCTATATGAATGCCTCCGGCGGTGTACCGGAATGGTGCAAATGGATCAAGAGTGACATGTACGAAAAATTATGCATGGTGGCTTTTCCACAAATACGATGTCAACTACATGATCATGCAATGGCAATATTACAAAAGTAATGCGTGTCATGATGATAAACGGGACGGTGGAAAGTTGCATGGCAATATATCTTGGAATGGCTATGGAAATGCCATAATATGTAGGTATGGTTGCTGTTTTGAGGAAGATATAAGGAGGTTTATGTGTGATAGAGCGTGTCGTATCACGGGGTTTGGATGCACCGGTGAAGTTTGCACCAACTCTCAAGGTGAGAAAGGGCAATGCATGGTATCGAAGAGGCTAGCAATGATGGAAAGGTAAAAGTGCGTATAATCCATGGAATCAACATTAGTCAAAAGAACTCATATACTTATTGCAAAAATTTATAAGTCATCAAAAACCAAGCACTATGCGCATGCTCCTCGAGGGATAGATTGGTAGGAAAAGACCATCTCTCGTCCCCGACCGCCACTCATAAGGATGCACAATCCAAGTACACTTCATGTTTCAAATTTGTTACACAACTTTAACCATACGTGCATGCTATGGGACTTGCCAACTTCAACACAAGCATTCTTTAAATTCATAAACACCCAACTAGCATGACTTTAATATCACTACCTCCATATCTCAAAACAATTATCAAGTATCAAATTGATCCTAGCATCCAATTCACTTCCTATGATAGTTTTTATTATACCCAACTTGGATGCCTACCATTCTAGGACCAATTTTATAACCATATAAAATACAATGCGGTTCTAAAAGACTCTCAAAATAATATAAGTGAAGCATGAGAGACTAGCAATTTCTACAAAATTAAGCCACCGTCATGCTCTAAAAGATATAAGTGAAGCACTAGAGCAAAAACTATCTAGCTCAAAAGATATAAGTGAAGCACATAAAGTATTCTAATAAATTTCAATCAAGTAGGATTCTCCCAAAAGGTGTATACAGCAAGGATGATTATGGTAAACTAAAAAGCAAAAACTAATATCATACACGACGCTCCAAGCAAAACACATATCATGTGGCGAATAAAAATATAGCTCCAAGTAAAGTTACCAATGAACGAAGACGAAAGAGGGGATGCCTTCCGGGGGCATCACCAAGCTTAGGCTTTTGACTACTCTTGAATATCTTTGGGTGCCATGGGCATCCCCAAGCTTAGGCTTTTGCCAATCCTTATTCCATAGTCCATCAAATCTTTACCCAAAACTTGAAAACTTCACAACACAAAACTCAATAGGAAATCTCATAAGCTCCGTTAGTGAAAGAAACCAAAACCACCACATAAGGTACTGTAATTAACTCACTCTTTATTTATATTGGTGTTAAAACTACTGTATTTCAAGTTCTCTATGGTTCATACCACTTAATACTAGCCATAGATGCATTAAAATAAGCAAACAACACACGAAAAACAGAATCTGTCAAAAACAGAAAAGTCTGTAGTAATCTGTAAATAACGCAAACTTCTGGAACTCTAAAAATCCTACCAAAATAGGAAGTCATGTACAATTTGTCTATTGATCTACATCAAAAAGAATCAACGCAAAATCACATTTCTGTGATTTAACAAAACTAATTTCGCGTGCACAAAGTTTTTGTTTTTCACCAGAATCAAATTATCTATCACCGTAGGTTATCCTATAGGTTCTACTTGGCACAAACACTAATTAAAACCTAAAAACGCATCTAAAAAGAAGGTAGATGCAAAATTTATTACTAAGCAGAAACAAAAACAGAAAACACAAATAACATTGGGTTGCCTCCCAACTAGCGCTATCGTTTAACGCCCCTAGCTAGGCATTGAAATTTTTAATGATGCTCACATGAAAGACAAGAATTGAAGTGCAAAGAGAGCATCATGAAACACGTGACAAACACATCTAAGTCTAACATACTTCCTATGAATAGGCATATTATAAGCAAAAAAATTTGCAAGGCAAGCAAAAACTAGCATATGCAAGGAAGAAGAAAGAGACAATAGCCATCTCAACATGACAAGAGGTAATTTAGTAACATGAAAATATCTACAACCATATTTTCCTCTCTCATAATAATTACATGTAGGATCATAAGCAAATTAAACAATATATCTATCACAAAACATATTCTCAACATGATCCACATGCATGCAAAGTTGGCACTCTTCCAAAATAGTGGGAGTAACATTAACTAAAGTCATGACCTCTCCAAACCCACTTTTATCAAAAACTTCATAAGATTGAACATTATCCAAATATGTGGGATCTAAAGTTGACACTCTTCCAAACCCACTTTCAATATTATTGCAAACATTATTATCAATCTCATATTCATCATGGGGCCTAAATAAATTTTCATGATCATAGGAAGAATCAGCCCAATCATGTTCATTGCAACAAGTAGTAGACATAGCAAAACTAGCATCCCCAAGATTAGGGTTTTGCATATTATTAGCACAATTGACATCAAGAGAATTTATAGTAAAATCATTGCAATCATGCTTTCTATTCAAAGATCTATTGTGAATCGCTTCATAAAGTACTTCATCACAATTTTCAGATTCAAGAATTTCAAGAAAAACCTCATAAAGATAATCTAGTGCACTCAACTCACTAGCAATAGGTTCATCATAATTGGATCTCTTAAAGAAATTAGCAAGTGGATGAGGATCCATAAACTTTTAGAGAGCGAAGATGCAAGCAAAAAGAAGGCACATTGAGACACAAGCAAATAAAAAGGCAAACGAAAGAGAGAGGAGAAGATTGGGAAAGAGAGGGCGAATAAAACGGCAAGGGTGAAGTGGGGGAGAGGAAAACGAGAGGCAAATGGCAAATAATGTAAATGCGAGGGAGATGAGTTTGTGATGGGTACTTGGTATGTATTGACTTGAGTGAAGACCTCCCCGGCAACGGCGCCAGAAATCCGTCTTGCTACCTCTTGAGCTTGCGTTGGTTTTCCTTGAAGAGGAAAGGGTGACGCAGCAATAGTAGCGTAAGTATTTCCCCTAGTTTTTGAGAACCAAGGTATCGATCCAGTAGGAGACTCCTCAAAAGTCCAACGTACCTACAGAAACAAACAAAGAACTCGCAACCAACACAATAAAGGGGTTGTCAATCCCTTCACGGCCACTTGCGAAAGTGAGATCTGATAGAGATAGTATGATAAATATATTTTTGGTATTTTATAATATAGATTGGAAAAGTAAGATGCAAATAAAAGTAGATTGAAAGCTTATATGATAAAAGATAGGCCTGGGGGCGATAGGTTTCACTAGTGGCTTCTCTCAAGATAGCATAAGTATTACGGTGGGTGAAAAAATTACTGTCGAGCAATTGATACAAAAGCGAATAATTATGAGATTATCTAGGCATGATGATGTATATAAGCATCACGTCCGCGAAAAGTAGACCGACTCCTTCCTGCATCTACTACTATGACTCCACACATCGACCGCTATCAAGCATGCATCTAGAGTATTAAGTTCATAAGAACATAGTAACGCATTAAGAAAGATGACATGATGTAGAGGGATAAACTCATGCAATATGATATAAACCCCATATTTTTATCCTCGATGGCAACAATACAATACGTGCCTTGCAACCCCTGTTGTCACTGGGTAAGGACACCGCAAGATTGAACCCAAAGCTAAGCACTTCTCCCATGGCAAGAAAGATCAATCTAGTAGGCCAAACCAAACTAATAATTTGAAAAGACTTGCAAAGATAACTCAATCATACATAAAAGAATTCAGAGGAGATTCAAATATTTCTCATAGATAAACTTGATCATAAACCCACAATTCATCGGATCTCGACAAACACACCACAAAAAGAGTTACATCAAATAGATCTCCACAAGAGAGGGGGAGAACATGGTATTGAGATCCAAAAAGAGAGAAGAAGCCATCTAGCTAATAACTAAGGACCCGAAGGTCTGTGGTAAACTACATACAACTCACCGGAAGGGCTATGGTGTTGATGTAGAAGCCCTCCATGGTCGATTCCCCCCTCCGGTGGAGCGCCGGCGAAGGCTCCAAGATGGGATCTCGCGGATACATAAGGTTACGGCGGTGGAATTATTTTTCGTTGGCTCCCTAGATGTTTTCGGGGTACATGGGTATATATAGGAGGAAGAAGTATGTCGGTGGGCGCCGAGGGGCCCACGAGACAGGGGGCGCGCCTTATAGGGGTGGGCGCGCCCTCCACCCTCGTGGCTGCCTCGATCGCTTCTTGACTTGCACTCCAAGTCCTCTGGATCACGTTCGTTCCAAAAATCACGCTCCCGAAGGTTTCATTCCATTTGGACTCCGTTTGATATTCCTTTTCTTCGAAATACTGAAATAGGCAAAAAATAGCAATACGGGCTGGGCCTCCGGTTAGTTTAGTCCCAAAAATGATATAAATGTGCAAAATAAAGCCCATAAACATCCAAAAGGGGTAATATAATAGCATGGAACAATCAAAAATTATAGATATGTTGGAGACGTATCAGCATGCTCCCGATGCTTTGCACCCCCACCATTTGCAACGTGGCGGTCACCAAGACCCGCATCGACGATGGAGCCGGCCTCAACGTGCTCTCCACGGAGACATTCGGCCTACTACACGTGCCCCCCAGCCGGCTCCGGCCCACCAAGCCCTTCTCCGGGGTCGGCGATGGCTCCACCAGCCCCCTGGGGCAGATTCGCCTCCCCGTCACCTTCGGGATCCGCGACAACTATCGCACCAAGCTCATTGACTTTGACATCGTCCAGATCGACCTGCCATACAACGCATTCCTGGGGTACTTGGCCTTGGCCAAGTTCATGGCGGCGCCTCACTCAGCTTACAACCTCATGAAGATGCATGGCATTAACATTGTCCTCGCGGTGGCAGGGGACACCAAAGACGCGATGCAGGCCCTCAAGCTCGCCTTCAGGTCGGCAGCATCCGTGCTGCCTAATGAGGAAGGGGGTCCTGGGGCCCTGGGAGCAGCACTGACCAAGAAGAAGCAATTGTTCTCCCAAGACCGAGCCAAGATGAAGCAAGTGCTGGTCAGTGAGGAGGGGCCAACTAGTGCCACCTTCACCATAGGAGCTGGCCTCCCTCGGGATTGAGAGAAATTGTTGGTCAACTTCTTGCGTGCCAACAAGGACGTATTCTCTTGGGAGCCCAAAGATGTGGCTGGGTTCCTGAGGGGAATAATCAAGCACCACCGAAAGGTATGCCCAAACGTACGGCCAGTGAAGCAGAAGGCCCACCGCCAGTCCAACGAGAAGCAAGCATTTATCGTCCAAGAAACCCGCAAGCTGCAGGACGCTTGGGTCATTAGTGAAGTACGATACCCAGAGTGGCTGGCGAACTCCGTTGTCTTCCCCAAGAAAGGAGGGATAGAACGCATGTGTGTCGACTTCACCAACCTCAACAAGGTGTGCCCTCAAGATCCCTTTCTGCTTCCTCGCATTGACCAGATCGTGGAATCCACCGCCGAGTGCGACCTATTATGCCTCTTGGACGCCTGCTCAGGCTACCACCAGATCAAGATGGTCGTGCAAGATGTAGAGAAGACGGCGTTCCTGATCCCCTGTGGCTGATGCATATCACCCTAGGCATGCAACTCGGGAGAAATGCAGAGGCCTATGTTGATGACACAATAGTGAAGTCTTAGGAGGCTGGGACCCTGATAGTAGATCTGGAGGAGACATTTGCCAGCTTGCGCAAGGTGGATCTTTGGCTCAATCCTGAGAAGTGTGTATTCGGGGTCCCCTCGGGCAAGCTACCTGGCTTCCTGGTGTCACATAGAGGGATCGAGGCCAGTCCAGAAAAAGTTAAGGCAATAGAAGACATGAGCCCCCCGCAGACCCTGAAGGAGATGTAGAAGCTGGCGGGCTGCGTAACCTTACTGCGGCGCTTCATCTCCAAGTTGGGGGAGCACGCCCTCCCGTTCTTCAAGCTGATGAAAAGGAATGGGCCGTTTGAGTGGACCCCGGAGACAGACGCAGCCTTTCAAGACCTCGAGAGATACCTGACCAGCCCGCCAGTGATGGTGGCGCCGCGCCCTCTCGATCCCTTGGTGCTCTATTTGGCAGCCACTCCTCACTCAGCCAGTGCCACCCTGGTGTGCTAAGGAAGGAGCGCCCGTCCAAGGATCCTCGGCAGGACGCCCAACCACCAAGCAAGGCGCGGCACCTTCAGGACAACACGCTCGGGGCCTCGGCCAACCTAGTGGTCGATGTCCCTCCCGAGGTTGCGATTGACCCCACGGCTTGGGGGGCTCCTGAGGACGGACCTCGCAAGACCACCGAAGACCCGCGCCCTCAAGAAGAACAAGACTCCACTGATGCCTCTCCCCTCGTCGAGCACCCTGTCTACTTCATCAACACGGTGCTGAGGGAGGCACGGGCGCATTACCCCATGCCTCAGAAGCTCTTTCTCGCGCTCCTCGTCGCCTCCCGAAAGCTGCGCCACTACTTCCAAGGCCACCCCATCAAAGTCGTTTTGGCATACCCACTGGAGAGGGTGCTCCGGAGTCTGAACGCCGTCGGGCGAGTTGTAGAATAGAACATCGAACTTCAGGCGTTCCATCTCGAGTTTAGCACCACCAAGGTCATCAAGGGTGCGGTCCTCGCTGACTTCATGGCCGAGTGGACTGACCTCCCCGACCACGGGGTGAGCAAGGACCGCTCCCTCTTACCTGGTTACGAGGAACCAGACGGGTGGATCATGTACTTTGACGGAGCGTTCGTGCGACAAGGCGTAGGAGCAGAGGTCGTCCTGATCTCACCCACCAAGGACAAGCTCTACTATGCGGTACAACTCTGCTTCCAGCAGGGCGAGAAGGTCTCCAACAACATCATGGAATTCGTGGGCTTGCTCGCCGGTCTCAGGGCCGCGGCGGTGCTGGGGGTGAAGCGCCTCACCATCAAGGGCGATTCTTAGCTCCTCGTCAACTTCTCCAATAAGGAGTGCACGCCCAAGGATGAGCACATGGAGGCATACCTAGAAGAGGTGCGCTGGATGGAGAAGCGGTTTATGGGCTTGGAGCTGCAGCATGTGCCGCGAGGGACAAACAAGGAGGCGGGCGATATCGCCAAGAGAGCCTCCCAAAGGCTCCCCCAGGAACTAGGGGTGTTTTAGGAGCGGCTCTTCAAACCATCTGCGGCTCCAGCACCGCCTCAGGAGGACCTATCGCAGGCGCCTGTGACTGGCGCCCCAGCATGCGGTCATCCCATAGGGGCCCGCCTGCTGCTTGCGCTTGAGCATCAGGAGGGGTGCTGGACTGAGGAGTTCAGGGCATACCTACTTCAAGGGACCTTTCCAGAGAAGGAGGAGGATGCCAAGCGCGTGGCTCGTCAAACAACCGCGTACTTCATCCAAGATGATGAGTTATATCGCAAGAGGCCCAATGACGTTTCATTGCGATGCATCTCTAGGGAGCAGGGACTTGAGCTGCTAGCGGACATGCATGGTGGGGACTGCGGGCACCATTCCTCGTCACGCACTCTGGTGGGCAAGGTTGTCATGCCCAATATGCAACCCTATCCTAAAGGAACTCGAAGGTCCCACCAAGGATAGAAGCGCATATTGGAGACGCTTTTGAAAGGTGGATATCATTACATCATACCTTTACATAATAGTTGGGGATACATACAAGAGGCATACAATGCCACATGAATACAACAACATCATACATAAGAGCAACATCCAACTATGGATGAAACACAAACAGAAACTCAACGACATCCACCCTGCTAGCCCAGGCTGCCGACCTGGAGCCTATCCCCTGATCAAAGAAGAAGCAGAAGAAGAACTCCAAAACAAGTAACATCGCTCTCGCGTCATGATCATAGCAATACTTTTACCTACAACTGTGGTTGTAGTAATCTGTGAGCCACGAGGACTCAGTAATCCCATTACCATGGGTATCAAGACTAGCAAAGCTAAAAGGGTAAGGAATGGATAGTGGTGAGGTTGCAGCAGCGACTAAGCATATATGGTGGCTAACATACGCAAATAAGAGTGAGAAGAGAAGCAACGCAATGGTCGAGAAGCTAGAAGTGATCAAGAAGTGATCCTGAAACTATTTACGTTCATAGATAACCCAAACCGTGTTCACTTCCCGGACTCCGCCGAGAAGAGACCATCACGGCTACACACGCGGTTGATGCATTTTAATTCGAATCTGGTGTCAAGTACTCTACAACCGGATATTAAAAAATTACCATCTGCCATATAACCGTGGGCACGGCTTTCGAAAGTTTATACCCTGCAGGGGCGTCCCAACTTAGCCCATTATAAGCTCTCATGACCAACGAAGGATATTCCTTCTCCCGGGAAGACCCGATCAGTCTTGGAATCCCGATTACAAGACATTCCGGCAATGGTAAAACAAGACCAGCAAGACCGCCCGGATGTGCCGACAAATCCCGATAGGAGCTGCACATATCTCGTTCTCAGGGCACACCGGATGAACACTACGTACAGCTAAAACCAACCCTCAAGTTTCCCCGAGGTGGCGCTATAGGTGGCTCTAGTTCGGACCAACACTTAGAGAAGCACGCCCGGGGGGTTTAAAATAAAGATGACCCTCTGGTTAATTTCTCTCAAGGGAAAGGTAGTGGGTTGTTAGGCAAATGTAAAACCAAGGTTGGGCCTTGCTGGAGGAGTTTTATTCAAGGCGAACTGTCAAGGGGTTCCCATACACCCGGCCACGTAAGGAACGCAAAATCAAGGAACATAACACCGGTATGACAGAAACTAAGGCGGCAAGACTGGAACAAAACACCAGGCAGAAGGCCGAGCCTTCCACCCTTGACCAAGTATATAGATGCATTAATTAAATAAGAGATATTGTGATATCCCAACATAATCATGTCCAACATGGAGCAATCTTCAACTTCACTTGCAACTAACAATGCTATAAGAGGGGCTGAGCAAAAGTGGAACATAGCCAAACAACGATTTGCTAGGAAGGGTGAAAAGGTTAGAGGCTGACATGGCAATTTGGGAGGCTTGATAAACAAGTGATAGGTAGCGCAGCATAGCGATAGAACAAAGCAACTAGCATAGCAATGATAGTAGTGAGATCCAGGGTAAACGGTTATCTTGCCTGAAATCCCGCTAGGAAGAAGAACGAGTCCATGAAGAATACGAACGTATGAAGATGAACCAAGCGTAGTCGAACGAATCCTCACGATCGCAATGAAACAGGAACTATCGAGAAGAAGCACAACCGGAAAGAAGCAAACACCACGACAAACACACAACACATAAACATGACATGATGATCAACCAAGTATGATGCATGACAAAGGATATATGATGCGACTCATGGCGAGAGATGATGCATACAAGACTAACACATCAAAGCAAGTTTAAATGAGGCCGAAAACAACATATGACAAATCCGGTAAGTCCTCATATGCAAATTTCGAAATTGGTCCAGATCTGAATAACCTTATGTTCAAGTTTTTAAACAGCAATTTAAGATGCATTAAGATGATCTACACGAGATTCTAGTCAAGTTACATATAAAGTTCATTTAGTTCAGAGCTACGGTCTAGAAGATATTAGCATAACAAGTCAAACATGGCATTAATGCAAAATGCAGTCAAACATCAATAAAACACTCTCAAACAAGGATTCAACATGATAATATGGAACTACATGCAAAATCAAGCAAGTTTCATGAAGAGCATGCTCAAAACGGAGCAACGGTGCAACACATACACTCCAAACAAGATATAACAACAATCTGCCCAAAACAGCAACTAAGCACTTGGCTAACATCAAAACAACATGCTACAGGAATCATATAAGCATAAACTTGACATGCAATTGATGTACAGATAACATACTTCAAATATCATTAAGGTTCAGGCTCATAAGCATCAAGATCAAACCAATATGATCAATGCAAACTGCAACTTTATAACATAGCAGCATATGCATGAGCAGAGTTAATATGATGACAAGTTGAGAGCAAGCAAGAGACAAGCTACAGCAATTAAACGTAGCAACCAAGGGCATGGCATCAAAGTAAACATAACAAGCAGCAAATAACATAATGGCATCATATACAAAAGGCTCATGGATTAGTAGGAACCAACATGACAAGATTGAAAGTTGAAATAGTTTCAACAAGTGTAAAACAGCAACATTATCATAGTATGTTTGCAAGCATGGAACAGAGGCATATGACATCCAAAATTATAACACATGACATGTGAACAAAGTAATAATAACAGTGTCACACCCTAGCCAGTCATGCATTAGAGTGTTGCATCATGTTTACTCTTTCATCAGAAACTTGAAATGGGGATCTGTGAAACCCTCAGAATCATTTTTGAAAATGATCCAAATAAAAATTTCTCCAAAAGGGTCCAAGAAAAAGCTCATGTTGCTCCCTGAAAATATTGGACAGAGATAAAAATCAAACCAATATTTTTAAGAGCTCATAGGTATTTATTTTGGGCATTTGGAATTAATGCATAAATATTTGCATTGGAAATATATTAATTATATATATTAATATATGTCCAAATATTATGCCAATTATAAAGCAGCTCTGGAATAATATATCTAGCTCCTGCAAAAATTGGCATAAGGTAAATAAATGATTTAATATATTATTTAAATCAAAACAAATGTCAGAAATTAGAAAACAGAAAATTAAATAACAGGAGGGGCTTACCTGGGCTCCTCCACTGTGCGGCCCAGCCAGCTGGCTGGCCCAGCCAGCAGGCGGCCCAGCCCGCCTCCCTCCTCTGTCGTCTTCGTCCTCGACAGAGGGAGGGGAGTGTGGCCGGCGCGGGCGCGCGCCACCGCGCCACGCCACCTGCTCGGCTGCCTGCCTGCCCTCCCCTCCTCGCTCGATGCCCCGGACGGCGCCACGCCTCCCCCCCTGCTCTCTCTCACTCTCCCTCAGTTCCTCCCTCCTCTCCCACGCTCTCTCTCTCTCACACGGCCGAACACCACCCTCGCCGCCGTTCGCCACAGCAGACGTCTCCGGCCACCCCTCGCTCCCCCGACTAGCTCAGGAGCTCCGCCTCGACCCCCTCTTCCTCCCCACCGCTCCACGGGTCTCCGGAAGCCCTGCACCGCCGCCTACGTCGCCGTTCCCCTCCTCGGCCACCGGAGGTCATCGCCGTCGATTCGCTGCACTCCGGCCGTCCCCGAGCCCGCTAACCATCCCTGCAGCTCCGCGGTGAGCCACCGATTCGATTCCCCCTTGCCCCGTCGTCCCTAGCCTTCTGTAGCTGCCGCCCCCTTGAGCTCCGAAGCTCGACGCCGCCGGCGATGTCGCCGTCGTGGCCACGGTCACCGTAGCGCCCAACCGAGCACACTATCATGCTCCACACCTCACTAGGAGCACGCAGCACGCACCAACGCCTCCGCAAACACCCTGCAACGCCGATTCCGACCGCACCCAAACTCCGGCCGCCGCTCACGAGCTCGCCGTCGACGGTACAGACCACCCCAGGCACGGCCACCACCACCGTTCGACGCGCGGGAGCAAGGGCTCTCCAACGAGCCCAAGCACGGCCTCGCCCGTGCCCTGTAGCGCGATCCCGCATCGCGCCGCCGTCTCGGGCCTCGCCGGCGTCATGTCGCCGGTGGGTTTGACCCACTTTGACCACGGCAGGACCCCCCCTGAGTCCCTGACAGGTGGGCCCAGCCCTGTAGCTAATTAGGATTAGCGCTAACCACTGTTAGTTAACCCCCTGACACTGACCAGTGGGCCCCAGCGCCACTAATCCCTAATTAGAATTAATTTAAACCTGTTAAACCCCCCCTGTCACTGACGTGTGGCCCCCACACGTCAGGTTTGACCCAGACCTGTTCCGTTGACCTGCTGACGTCACACTGACGTCATGCTGGCGCAATAATTATATTTCTGGATTTAAATTAAATCAGGAAATTCCAGAATATTATTTAAACTTCAAAAATTCATAACTTTTATTCTGTAACTCCAAATTGGACAAATTATATATGAAAAATGATCAGAAAAATCCAATATATCCATCTGTACTATTTTCATGCATGATCAAACAAGTTAAATTGATGTTTTAAGCAGAACAAGGAAAAGCACTTTAAAAGGCCATGTTTGAGTTTGAAATTTGAATCTTTGATTCAAATTTGTTCAAACCCTTCTGGTTTTAGTTGCATTAGCCCAACACACTCATATTGCCATGTTTCATGCATGCATCATTTTGTTGCACATTGTTTGGTGATGGTTGTGTATCGATGTCCTTTGCGACAGGTTCTGCCTCCGAGGAGTACCGTGATTACCCTAACGAAGAACCGTATCAGTGCATCGAACCATCAGGCAAGCAACCAACCATTTGATCATATCGATACAATCCCATGTTCTCGCTCGTGCTCTTTTTTACTGCATTAAGACAACGCGTTTCAAACTGCTGTGTGCTACGGTAGTTGAACCCATTTCCTCTGCATGACCTGTCATTGCCACAGTAACTAGATGAAACCCACTAGCATGTGTAGGAGTTGATTGAGCCATATGTATGTGTTGTTCCTACCTTGCTATGCCTGCTATGCTTAGAGTTGTGTCAGGTCTGGTTCATCTGGGTGATGGCTAGAGTGAAATGATTATGTCGGAAATGAGAGTGGTGTGGTGAACACGATTTGGTAAAGGTATCGATGAGAGGCCATGTAGGAGTACATGGTGGGTTGTTTCATTGAAGCCGACCTTAAGCACTGAGATCTATATGTGTGATTTAAGATACAGCTACTACCATGCATTGGGCCCTGAAATATGACCCCGCTCGACTTCTTATTCACCCTAGCTCTCTGTCCAGGAGTTGCAAGTAGTTTCTGGTGTTTGTAGCCTACTGGAGGCCGTGGACAGCGCTGACCGTAGGGGTGGGCTGTGATGCGGTAGGTACGTGGCACGGTGTACCGAATACCCGTTAGGTATCTCGGGAACCCTGTTCACATCGTTCGGGGCCGTATGGGAAACCTCGGCCGGACTCCCTGCGGATGGAACCTGAATAGGCGATAAACCTGGACTAGAGGCTTAAGTGTTTAGGTAGGTCGTGGTCTACACCCACGTCGGCTTTCGCTTGAAGTCTGCCGAGCACATATCATGTGCAGACGCTAAGTGGTGGAAACATGTATGAAGAAGTACACCCCTGCAGGGTTATCATGATCTATTCGAATAGCCGCGTCCGCGGTAAAGGACTACTTGGTTGCCTATACAGTTCATAGACAAGTAAATGGAAACTGCTAAAAGCCTCAAGATAAGTGTGAGTGCCGAGGATGGCTCTTCCGTAGGAAGACGGAGGCGGATCCTCGGTAGTGTATTGAAGTGGTGAGTAGTGGACTCGTGTGCGCAAAACCATTTCAAGTTGGAGTATCGTAGGATAGTCTAGCCAAGAGTCAAAGCTGGCTTGCTGCAATAACTCCACCAACCCTTCTTGATAATATGCATATATGTAGGATCTGACGTAAGTCTTGCTGAGTACCTTTGTACTCATGTTGCTATAATCTACATTTTACAGAAGACGCTGCACCCCCTTCTGATGGGTTCTATGTAGACGTTGACATCAACGAGTAGGCTAAAGACCCAGGTGGTGACCCTGAGCTTGTGAAGGACCACGTAGTATAGCTAGGCTTTCCAAGCCTCTTTTATTTTACTAGTTGTCTGTACTCAGACAAGTTACTTCCGCTGCTGGTTTGTATGACTGTATGACTTGTATGTTGGGTCGTGAGACCTGTACCTTTGTGTATGTTATGTATGGCTCCCTGAGCCTTAAATAAAGTACTTGTGTCGTAGAGTCATGTTGTGATGCTTCGTTGTATTTGCACATATCGGGCATATTGTGTGTATGATTGAAATGCTTGGTATGTGTGGGATCTGACTATCTAGTTGTTTATCTTTAGTAGCCTCTCTTACCGGGAAATGTCTCCTAGTGTTACCGCTGAGCCATGGTAGCTTGCTACTGCTCTGGAACACTTAGGCTGGCCGGCATGTGTCCTTCTTCGTTCCGGTGTCTGTCCCTTTGGGGAAATGTCACGCTTGAGTACCGGAGTCCTGTTAGCCCGCTACAGCCCGGTTTACCGGAGTCCTGCTAGCCCAGTGCTACAGCCCGGACCCACTTGCTGATGATCAACACGTTCGAAGCTGGGTCATGGATGCCTGTCCCTGTAAGTCTGTGCCACTTTGGGTTTACGACTAGTCATGTCAGCCCGGGCTCCTTATCATATGGATGCTAGCGACACTATCATATACGTGAGCCAAAAGGCGCAAACGGTCCCGGGCAAAGGTAAGGCGACACCCATGGGGATACCGTGCGTGAGGCCGCAAAGTGATATGAGGTGTTACCGGCTAGATCGATGTGACATCGAGTTGGGGTCCTGACAGCGTTGGTATCAGTGCCGGACTGCCTGTAGGTTCTTCAAGCCAAACTGGTCGATGTTGAGTCTAGAAATTCTTTAGTTATATGTAGGGGAATTGTTTGTGGGTTGGAACGTAAGGCTCTTTTTACTCCTCTATCTTATGACATTCTGATCTGAGTCAGTCCATTCTTCCATCGGGGGTTAAGGAATTAGGATCTATTCTCTCTATCAGGATCACGTGTTACCAATCAGTAGTACCTTATAAGTTTGATGGATACAAGCCTAGTTCAGTTCTACTACCACATTATGTTGTTAGAATGGATTCAGAACTTTGATATGATGATGTTGAGTGTGTATGTAATCCTTTGTCAAATGTCTCAAAATCCTTCTTGAGCAGTTACAGCTGTTATGCTGCCGAAATTTTGCTAGAAATTCTAATGCCCTTGCATTATGATTGTGCTTTCAGATGGCCACTCGCGACCTCAATCAAGTGGTTCGCCTGACTCGATTCCTAGATGTACCCGGCCATACTGCCAAGTTGGTCAGGGTAATGACTGAGGCTGGATACCGCTGGTATCCTGAGTACACGGTCGAAGAGCAATTCCGAGACTTTAATCAAAGCCAGTATCTCTGCACTGTCAGGATATTTCCATCTTATCCTGGATCCACCGAGCCTCTTCACTGCTCCTATGGACTCGGGGTTACTATTGAGATGGCTGTGCAGGACGCCGCCTACTCTATGATGACCATTATGCGAGTCAGATCTGGTCTATTTCGGGACT
Organism: Triticum dicoccoides; assembly: GCF_002162155.2. NCBI lineage: Eukaryota > Viridiplantae > Streptophyta > Magnoliopsida > Poales > Poaceae > Triticum > Triticum dicoccoides. The sequence goes on along the minus strand of NC_041383.1, from coordinate 338,462,266 downwards.
CTGATTTCCGGTACATGCCAGGATCACTTCCGGGAGCACAAGGATATCTCCAGGCTATCTATGCTGACCCCACTCAGGAGGATTCACGGACTCGCACCACTGCTGAGATGCTCGAGGATAAGGACCGTGAAAATCGGGCCTTGAGGTTAGAGCTCTTCAATACCCGTGCTGACCACTGGGCCACTTTGACTCGGTTTGCACCGGCGGTGCAAGCTGGATATTCGGATATGCGCGATCTCTATCCTGTGAGATCTGCTCTGCCGGACGTGATGGTTTGGCGTGATGTAGGAGGAATCACCCCACCTCGCGGTCCCCGCAGGCCACCGTCTGTTGGTCCAAGACCTCATCCTAGCCCCTATGGTCCACAAGCTCCGCGAGACCGTCTGTTTCCGGATGATCATGTTGAGCTTCCAGGCTATGGAGGTGACTTCTACGAGGACTACTATGGATCGGTCTGAGTTAGTGGTAGTATCACTAGTTCGCACTAGCTGTGTCGTCTATCGTCCCGCGTGACTCGTGGGATATGACCTAGTTTGTACTCTTTCCGGAGGTGTAGAAAAATAATGTATAGGAGCTTGGGATGCCTCCGATGAGATGTAATCCTTTTCTCACCGTAATAGTACTTTGTTTGGTCTTGTACTAAACCCTGTATGGTGTGTATGACGATGGAATAAAGGAAGCAGTTTCTGTATCTACCATGTCATACGGATGATCATCTTGCATTTCGAGTTATCCCTTACATTCTGTATCCTATGTCGGAATTTTATCATTCTGACTAAATCATTGTCTTGTTTACCTAGGATGGTCAACACGCGCGCTAACCCTGCTTCTCAAGAGCAGGCCGAAGGCAGTGAAGGCAGGAATGAAAATCTGCCTCATCCTCCTTCCCTAGCCGAGGTTATGATGGAAGCTGAGAGAAACAAGCGGGAGACCAACCGTTTGTTGGAGCGTATTGAACAGAACACAGCACACCATCAGAGGACTAACATGGTGTCACTCAGTGATTTTATCAAATTACATCCACCCACGTTCCACCACTCCGTCGAGCCTCTCGACGCTGATGACTAGCTTCGCAGTATCTCTCACAAACTGCGTTCCGCGCTGGTAGCGGAGGCTGACAAGGTCACCTTTGCTGCATATCATCTTGAAGGCCCCGCCAGTCTATGGTGGGAAAATTATGGAGCTATGCGCCCAGCGGGCCATGTCACTACTTGGGCTGAATTCAGCGAGGCTTTCCGTGAACATCACATTCCGGAGGGTCTCATGGACCGTAAACGTGAAGAATTTTGCAGTTTCACCCAAGGCCGACTTTCTGTGGATGTTTATAGCAGGGAGTTTGGTAATCTCGCACGATATGCAACCGAGGAAGTTTCTACCGACGCCAAGAAGCAAGCAAGGTTCCGTAAGGGCCTTGGTCCTGAGCTTCGCCGCGACCTCCGTCTGCATGAGTGCACATCTTTTCAGAAACTTGTCAACAAAGCCATCAGTGCTGAAACTGGTCAGACTGACTATGACGCAACACGCAAGCATGGCCGTGACATGGGTTCCTCATCCGGTGCTGGTCCTCAGAAGCGCCGCGTGTGGGTACCCAACACCGCCCTGCCACCTAGGTTCACACCGAGGCCATCTTTCCAGGCGCCTCGCCCTGTTCAACAGTCTGCACCGGCCAAGCCCTATGGGGGTCCAACTAACAATGCTCCTCCACGTACCAGTTCCGTGACCTGTTTCAAGTGTGGGGAATCTGGTCACTATATGCGTGAGTGTCCCCAGACCAACCCCAACCAGTCTGCTAAAGCTGTTGGCCATGGCAAGCCGACAGGAAAAATATTCCACGCCAAGCCGGTCACCGCTTCACGTGGCCATGTCAACTGTATCTCTGCCGAAGAAGCTCAAGAGGATCCCAACGTCGTTCTCGGTACGCTTCTTGTTAATTGCCACCCGGCATCTGTTCTTTTCGATACAGGAGCCTCTCATTCTTTTATATCTGAAAACTATGCTCGCTTGCATAACGTTGCATTCGGTGATATGCCAACCTCTATGGTAATTCAAACTCCGGGATCCAAGTGGCAAACTTCTAGAGTAAGCCATGGAAATGAAATCCAAGTCGACAGACTTGTTTTCCTCGCGTCTTTGATAGCCCTTAAATCTTCAGATATTAATATCATTCTGGGTATGGACTGGATGTCAGCTCATCAAGCCAAAATTGATTGCTTCTCTAGGACTGTTCAACTCACCCATCCTTCGGGGAAGATAGTCAATGTCTTGACCCGAATAGCCAAGCGACAATTATATTCTCTTAACGCCAGCCCTTTGCCAGACCTTGAGGACGTGCCGGTAGTCCGTGACTTCCCGGATGTCTTTCCAGAGGAATTGCCAGGTGTTCCACCTGACAGGGATGTTGAGTTCGTAATAGACCTCGTTCCAGGAACCGTTCCGATTGCTAGAAGACCTTATAAGATGGCACCCCTAGAACTAGCCGAGCTTAAGAAACAACTCGATGAGTCCTTGAAAAAGGGTTTCATCCGACCTAGTTCATCTCCGTGGGCTTGCCCCGTTCTCTTCGTCAAGAAGAAGGATGGTACGGACCGGATGGTTGTAGATTACCGACCTGTCAATTTGGTCACAATCAAGAACAAATATCCGCTTCCCAGGATCAACGACCTGTATGATCAGCTCGCTGGATCCTCAGTCTTCTCCAAGATGGATTTGAGGTTGGGCTACCATCAAATCAAAATCAGAAATGGGGACATTCCTAAAACGGCCTTTGTTACTCGTTATGGCCAATACGAGTACACCGTCATGTCCTTCGGTTTAACCAACGCTCCAGCCACTTTTTCTCGGTTAATGAACTCCATCTTCATGGAGTATTTGGATAAATTCGTCGTAGTTTATCTCGATGATATACTCATCTACTCCAAGAACGAGGAAGAACATGCCGAACATTTAAGGCTAGTGTTGAAGAAACTTCGAGAGCATCGCCTTTATGCCAAATTTTCTAAATGTGAATTCTGGTTGTCAGAAGTGACCTATCTGGGTCATGTAATATCTGGTAAAGGTATTGCTGTTAACCCTGAGCGAGTTCAAGCCGTCCTTGATTGGACTCCACCCGAATCGGTCAAGCAAGTTCGGAGTTTTCTGGGCTTAGCGAGCTATTGCCGTCGCTTTGTCGAGAACTTCTCCAAAGTTGCTAAACCTCTAACCGAACTCCTCAAGAAAGATAAGAAGTTCGAATGGACTCCACAATGTGAGCACAGCTTTCAGGAACTGAAAAGACGCCTGACCTCTGCTCCCGTACTGGTACCGCCAGACTTCTCCAAGGACTTTGTTATCTACTGCGACGCCTCGCGACAAGGACTAGGTTGCATTCTCATGCAAGATCGACACGTAATTGCCTACGCTTCACGGCAATTGCACCCACATGAGGAGAATTATCCTACTCATGATCTAGAGCTTGCAGCTGTAGTCTATGCACTTAAAACCTGGCGACATTACCTCCTTGGTAATCGTTGCGAAATATTCACTGATCACCAAAGTTTGAAGTACATCTTCACCCAACCGGATTTGAATCTCAGGCAAAGACGTTGGGTCGAGTTGATCACAGATTTCGACTTAGGAATAACTTACACCCCAGGGAAAGCCAACGTCATGGCTGATGCGCTAAGTCGTAAATCTTATTGTAACAACCTGATGTTACAACAAAGTCAACCGCTTCTCCATGAGGAATTTCGGAAGCTTAACCTTCACATTGTTCCTCAAGGTTTTCTTTCCACCTTGGTAGCAAAACCTACTCTTACGGATCAAATCATTGCTGCCCAAAAGCGAGATAAGGGAATATCTAAAATCAAAGAGAACATTGCTAGCGGAGGTGCTAGTTGTTTCTCCACAAATGATCATGGTGTTGCGTACTTTGAGAACCGTCTAGTGGTTCCCAAGAACCAGCATCTACGGCAGTTGATCCTTAAGGAGGCTCATGAATCTCCTCTCACTATTCATCCCGGTAGTACTAAGATGTATCAGGACCTACGCCAGAGGTTCTGGTGGACTAGGATGAAGAGAGAGATTGCTCAGTATATTTCAAATTGCGACGTTTTGTCGTCGTGTAAAAGCAGAGCATCAACGGCCTGCTGGCACCCTTCAACCCTTAGCTATTCCTGAATGGAAATGGGATAAAATTGGTATGGATTTCATTACCGGTTTTCCCAGGACCAAGAGAGGGAATAATGCTATCTTCGTCGTTGTCGATCGTCTTTCCAAAGTAGCCCATTTCTTGCCTGTTCGTGGGAGTATAACCGCTAGCCAGCTGGCAGACTTATACATCTCCCGTATAGTGTCTCTTCATGGTGTTCCTTTGGAAATCAACTCGGATCGAGGAAGCCTTTTCACCTCTCGATTTTGGGAAAGTTTCCAAAATGCTATGGGAACCCGTCTCTCCTTTAGCACCGCTTTCCACCCTCAGTCAAGTGGTCAAGTGGAACGCGTCAACCAGATTCTAGAAGACATGCTTCGAGCCTCTGTTATCTCATTCGGAATGGGTTGGGAGAAATGCCTTCCATTTGCCGAATTTGCTTACAACAACAGCTATCAATCTAGCTTGGGTAAAGCCCCTTTTGAAGTTCTCTATGGACGACGGTGTCGAACACCCCTTAACTGGTCAGAGACCGGGGAAAGACAATTCTTTGGCCCGGATATGATTCAGGAAGCAGAAGAGCAAGTTCGCATCGTTCGTGAAAAGTTGAAAACAGCCCAATCTCGTCAAAAGAGTCAATATGACCGAAAACATAAGGCTATGACTTTCGAGATTGACGAGAAGGCTTATCTTTGGGTCACCCCTCTGAAGGGAACCCATCGTTTCGGTATCAAAGGCAAATTGGCTCCTCGTTACATTGGACCTTTTCGCATTCTCGCCAAATGAGGAGAAGTTGCCTACCAGTTGGAACTACCTCCGCACCTCTCCAGAGTCCACGATGTCTTCCACGTTTCTCAACTCAGGCGTTGCTTCTCGGATCCTATCCGTGAAGTGGACCACGAAACGCTTGATCTCCAAGATAATCTTACATATCGAGAGTACCCCATTCGTATCCTCGATCAGGCCGAACGTACCACCCGACGTCATAATATCAAGTTTCTCAAAGTTCAATGGTCGCACCATTCTGAGGATGAAGCAACTTGGGAAAGGGAGGATCGTCTTCGACTTGAGTATCCCGCCTTCTTCCCGGAGGAACCCAAATCTCGGGACGAGATTCTTTTGAGTGGGGGTGAGTTGTCACACCCTAGCTAGTCATGCATCAGAGTGTGTGCATCATGTTTAAAATTTCCATTTAACTTGAAATGGGGATTGTGAAACCCTCAGAATCATTCCTGAAAATGATCCAAATAAAAATTTCTCCAAAAGGGTCCAAGAAAATGTTCATGTTGCTCTCTGAAAATATTGGACAGAGATAAAAATCAAACCAATATTTTTAAGAGCTCATAGGTATTTATTTTGGGCATTTGGAATTAATGCATAAATATTTGCATTGGAAATATATTAATTATATATATTAATATATGTCCAAATATTATGCCAATTACAAAGGAGCTCTGGAATAATATATCTAGCTCCTGCAAAAATTGGCATAAGTTAAATAAATGATTTAATATATTATTTAAATCAAAACAAATGTCAGAAATTAGAAAACAGAAAAATAAATAACAGGAGGAGCTTACCTGGGCTCCTCCACTGTGCGGCCCAGCCAGCTGGCCGGCCCAGCCAGCAGGCGGCCCAGCCCGCCTCCCTCCTCTGTCGTCTTCGTCCTCGACAGAGGGAGGGGAGTGTGGCCGGCGCGCGCGCGCGCCACCGCGCCACGCCACCTGCTCGGCTGCCTGCCTGCCCTCCCCTCCTCGCTCGATGCCCCGGACGACGCCACGCCTCCCCCCTGCTCTCTCTCACTCTCCCTCAGTTCCTCCCTCCTCTCCCTCGCTCTCTCTCTCACACGGCCGAACACCACCCTCGCCGCCGTTCGCCACAGCAGCCGTCTCCGGCCACCCCTCGCTCCCCCGACTAGCTCAGGAGCTCCGCCTCGACCCCCTCTTCCTCCCCACCGCTCCACGGGTCTCCGGAAGCCCTGCACCGCCGCCTACGTCGCCGTTCCCCTCCTCGGCCACCGGAGGTCATCGCCGTCGATTCGCTGCACTCCGGCCGTCCCCGAGCCCGCTAACCATCCCTGCAGCTCCGCGGTGAGCCACCGATTCGATTCCCCCTTGCCCCGTCGTCCCTAGCCTTCTGTAGCTGCCGCCCCCTTGAGCTCCGAAGCTCGACGCCGCCGGCGATGTCGCCGTCGTGGCCACGGTCACCGTAGCGCCCAACCGAGCACACTATCGTGCTCCACACCTCACTAGGAGCACGCAGCACGCACCAACGCCTCCCCAAACACCCTGCAACGCCGATTCCGACCGCACCCGAACTCCGGCCGCCGCTCACGAGCTCGCCGTCGACGGTACAGACCACCCCAGGCACGGCCACCACCACCGTTCGACGCGCGGGAGCAAGGGCTCTCCAACGAGCCCAAGCACGGCCTCGCCCGTGCCCTGTAGCGCGATCCCGCATCGCGCCGCCGTCTCGGGCCTCGCCGGCGTCATGTCGCCAGTGGGTTTGACCCACTTTGACCACGGCAGGACCCCCCCTGAGTCCCTGACAGGTGGGCCCAGCCCTGTAGCTAATTAGGATTAGCGCTAACCACTCTTAGTTAACCCCCTGACACTGACCAGTGGGCCCCAGCGCCACTAATCCCTAATTAGAATTAATTTAAACCTGTTAAACCCCCCCTGTCACTGACGTGTGGCCCCCACACGTCAGGTTTGACCCAGACCTGTTCCGTTGACCTGCTGACGTCACACTGACGTCATGCTGGCGCAATAATTATATTTCTGGATTTAAATTAAATCAGGAAATTCCAGAATATTATTTAAACTTCAAAAATTCATAACTTTTATTCTGTAACTCCAAATTGGACAAATTATATATGAAAAATGATCAGAAAAATCCAATCTATCCATCTGTACTATTTTCATGCATGATCAAACAAGTTAAATTGATGTTTTAAGCAGAACAAGGAAAAGCACTTTAAAAGGCCATGTTTGAGTTTGAAATTTGAATCTTTGATTCAAATTTGTTCAAACCCTTCTGGTTTTAGTTGCATTAGCCCAACACACTCATATTGCCATGTTTCATGCATGCATCATTTTGTTGCACATTGTTTGGTGATGGTTGTGTATCGATGTCCTTTGCGACAGGTTCTGCCTCCGAGGAGTACCGTGATTACCCTAACGAAGAACCGTATCAGTGCATCAAACCATCAGGCAAGCAACCAACCATTTGATCATATCGATACAATCCCATGTTCTCGCTCCTGCTCTCTTTTACTGCATTAAGACAACACGTTTCAAACTGCTGTGTGCTACGGTAGTTGAACCCATTTCCTCTGCATGACCTGTCATTGCCACAGTAACTAGATGAAACCCACTAGCATGTGTAGGAGTTGATTGAGCCATATGTATGTGTTGTTCCTACCTTGCTATGCTTGCTATGCTTAGAGTTGTGTCAGGTCTGGTTCATCTGGGTGATGGCTAGAGTGAAATGATTATGTCGGAAATGAGAGTGGTGTGGTGAACACGATCTGGTAAAGGTATCGATGAGAGGCCATGTAGGAGTACATGGTGGGTTGTTTCATTGAAGCCGACCTTAAGCACTGAGATTTGTATGTGTGATTTAAGATACAGCTACTACCATGCATTGGGCCCTGAAATATGACCCCGCTCGACTTCTTATTCACCCTAGCTCTCTGTCCAGGAGTTGCAAGTAGTTTCTGGTGTTTGTAGGCTACTGGAGGCCGTGGACAGCGCTGACCGTAGGGGTGGGCTGTGATGCGGTAGGTACATGGCACGGTGTACCGAATACCCGTTAGGTATCTCGGGAACCCTGTTCACATCGTTCGGGGCCGTATGGGAAACCTCGGCCGGACTCCCTGCGGATGGAACCTGAATAGGCGATAAACCTGGACTAGAGGCTTAAGTGTTTAGGTAGGTCGTGGTCTACACCCACGTCGGCTTTCGCTTGAAGTCTGTCGAGCACATATCGTGTGCAGACGCTAAGTGGTGGAAACATGTATGAAGAAGTACACCCCTGCAGGGTTATCATGATCTATTCGAATAGCCGCGTCCGCGGTAAAGGACTACTTGGTTGCCTATACAGTTCATAGACAAGTAAATGGAAACTGCTAAAAGCCTCAAGATAAGTGTGAGTGCCGAGGATGGCTCTTCCGTAGGAAGACGGAGGCGGATCCTCGGTAGTGTATTGAAGTGGTGAGTAGTGGACTCGTGTGCGCAAAACCATTTCAAGTTGGAGTATCGTAGGATAGTCTAGCCAAGAGTCAAAGCTGGCTTGCTGCAATAACTCCACCAACCCTTCTTGATAATATGCATATATGTAGGATCTGATGTAAGTCTTGCTGAGTACCTTTGTACTCATGTTGCTATAATCTACATTTTACAGAAGACGCTGCAACCCCTTTTGATGGGTTCTATGTAGACGTTGACATCAACGAGTAGGCTAAAGACCTAGGTGGTGACCCTGAGCTTGTGAAGGACCACGTAGTATAGCTAGGCTTTCCAGGCCTCTTTTATTTTACTAGTTGTCTGTACTCAGACAAGTTACTTCCGCTGCTGGTTTGTATGACTGTATGACTTGTATGTTGGGTCGTGAGACCCGTACCTTTGTGTATGTTATGTATGGCTCCCTGAGCCTTAAATAAAGTACTTGTGTCGTAGAGTCATGTTGTGATGCTTCGTTGTATTTGCACATATCGAGCATATTGTGTGTATGATTGAAATGCTTGGTATGTGTGGGATCTGACTATCTAGTTGTTTATCTTTAGTAGCCTCTCTTACCGGGAAATGTCTCCTAGTGTTACCGCTGAGCCATGGTAGCTTGCTACTGCTCTGGAACACTTAGGCTGGCCGGCATGTGTCCTTCTTCGTTCCGGTGTCTGTCCCTTCGGGGAAATGTCACGCTTGAGTACCGGAGTCCTGTTAGCCCGCTACAGCCCGGTTTACCGGAGTCCTGCTAGCCCAGTGCTACAGCCCGGACCCACTTGCTGATGACCGACACGTTCGAAGCTGGGTCATGGATGCCTGTCCCTGTAAGTCTGTGCCACTTTGGGTTTACGACTAGTCATGTCAGCCCGGGCTCCTTATCATATGGATGCTAGCGACACTATCATATACGTGAGCCAAAAGGCGCAAACGGTCCCGGGCAAAGGTAAGGCGACACCCGTGGGGATACCGTGCGTGAGGCCGCAAAGTGATATGAGGTGTTACCGGCTAGATCGATGTGACATCGAGTTGGGGTCCTGACAAACAGACACCAAATCATGTAATTGGAGCATCTCTAGAAGAGGCGTGGATCACTCAAAAACAAGCTCACAACAAGGCATCATGAAGTTAACAGGAATCTGGAACATTATATAAGCATGTCCATGGCAATGAAAACATATGCTACAGGACATATATAGGGCATCAAAAGGCATGGCATGATAGACCATAACATGTAAAACAAAACATGTGAACTAAGCATCTCCAGAATATGCATGGATTAATTGGTAGCATCAAGCAAACATGGCAACATGATATAGCAGTTTCAGCATTGACGGAACATTAACAGCAAGTAGCCCACTTCACAAGCTTGATGCACTCACTGCAGGGCATATAAAAATACATGGATTACACGCCTGTAACTATGGTATAAATATGCTCCTAAAACATGTAGATATCATACCCATAGGATGCACACACAAAATGCAACAAAAATGACAAATCAGCAAGTTACAGCAGTTTTCAGTAGTTAACAGCAACATGCACTTTTGCAACAGGGATTAAGATATCAAGGTGCACCCTAATATGAATGCATAGCACACTAACATTTAGATCATGAAGATCATAACATGCGCGTATCAAGATCGTCATCATAGCTTCAACATGGACAAAGTTGTGGCACTCACAAGAGGCATACATGATGTTAACAATCAGCAGATTACAACAGTTCATATCACGTAGCAGTTTTGCAATGAGGATTAAGGCATCAATATAAACAGGAACATGAATGAAAACTAGACCATCATGTGGAGCACTTTGAGATGAACATTTTGACTTATCATGCACACAAAACGGAGCAACATGCATCAAGTTATGACATGATGAAGAGGTGCACATAATGTTGGAAACTCGGGGACTTAACCGATTTTAGAAGAAAAAAACAGGTGGGCGTCCGGTAGCTATATCGTGCACGGGCGGGGAAATATAGGGACCTCACCATACGGGCCGAGGCCTAGCTGGAGGGGAAGCACGCCGAGGAGGGGATCAAGACGGGACGTGGCCTGGGCCGGGCAGGGCCCACGCAGCGCGATGGGCCGAGGCCCACACGCGGGAGGCGGCCCAGGCGAGGGGCTGGCACTCGTCATCCTCCCCGACGAGGCCGAGCGAGGCCATGGCAGGGCGGCGGCGACCGTTCCCAGCGACGGCGGACAGCAAGACGGGCGGCGGATCGGCCGGATCTGGGCGCGGCCCCTCTGATCCGGTCGGATCCAGGGGTGGTGGTGGATTTTGACTCCGGCGGCGGCTAGCGGCGAGCTTGGTGGCGGAGGAGACGGGGCGCCGGCGGGGAGGCACAGTGGCGGACCAAGGCGCCGGCGCGGGGACATGAGCCGCGGCGGCGGTGCGCGGGACGCCGGCGAGGGAGACGGGCGCCGCGTGTGGGGTGGCGCCCGCGGGTGGCGGCGGCGGCAGGATGGTCCCCACGGGGGCCGGCTATGGGCCAAGCAGGCTGCGGGTGGTGGGTGGTGGCGGCTGCCATGTGGCGGCGCGCCACTGGCTGCGGCCGGTGGCGGAGACTCATCTGGTGGGATCCGGACGTGTCCGACGGCGGAGTGGTGCGGGGTTAGGGTTTGAACTGCGAATTGGACGGGGGAGGGCATATTTATAGGTAGAGGGAGCTAGGAGGGTCGAAATGAGGTGCGATTTTTGCCCACACGATCGTGATCAAACGGCGGAGAGCATGGAGGGGGCTGAGATGGGTTAGTGGGCTGTGTGAAGGGGGTGCTGGGCTACAAGAGAAAAGGGGCTTTTGCGGTTACCCGGTTAACCATTGGGGCACCAAACGACCTCCAAATGGAACAAAATTTGGCGGGCGGTCTACCGGAGATATACCAAGGCCACTCGGCAAATCTCGTCCCATTCCGAGAATGTTTTCTTGTGGCTCACAACACAAGGTCTGAGAGGGGGTGACGGGGCACGTGCGAGTGTGGTTGGGCTCAGAACGGACAACGGAGAGAACCGGCGGAACCCGAACGGATGCAAGTTTTGAAAAACATACAGATGAAATGCAGATGATGACATGGAAAAATGCAACACACAAGAAAATTACATGGCAACACGACGAATAACTGGAAGACACCTGGCGCATCGGATTCGGGGCGTTACAAAGGCGTTCCGCAGCGGCATATACTGGCCCATCGTGCTCAACGATGCCATAGAGCTGGTGCATTCCTGTGAAGCATGCCAGTTCCATGCCAAGCAAATTCACCAGCCTGCGCAAGGCCTCCAGACAACCCCGCTCACATGACCGTTTGCGGTCTGGTGGCTGGACATCTTGGGGTTGTTCCCTCGAGCGCCAGGGGGCTACCAATACCTCTACGTCGCCATCGACAAATTCACCAAATAGGCGGAGGTAGAAGCCGTTTGCACCATCCCACCTGGATCGGCCGTCAAGTTCATCAAGGGCATCGTGAGCCGGTTTGGGGTTCCTAACCGCATCATCACTAACAACGGCTCGCAATTCACTAGCAACCTTTTCAAAACATACAGTGCTAACCTTGGAACACAGATATGCTATGCCTAAGTGGCACACCCCCGGAGCAACGGCCAAGCCGAGCAGGCCAATGCCGAAGTCCTGAGGGGCCTCAAGACAAGAACCTTCAAGAAGAAGCTCGAGGCCTGCGGCAGGGGCTGGCTCGACGAACTATAGTCCATGTAGTGGTTCATCCGCACCACCGCGACCAAGCCAACGGGAGAAACGCCATTCTTCCTCGTCTATGGAGCAGAAGCGGTTCTCCCACACGAGGTCAAGCATCGCTCCACGTGGGTCCTAGCATTTGACGAGGTGCGTCAGGATGCCATGCGGGGGATGGATCTTGTGCTGGGGGAGGAATGCCGCTGTCAAGCCTCGCTCCGGGCGACAAGATACCAGCAGGCGCTGCAACGATATCACTGCCGCAGCATCTGCTCTAGGATGTTAGAGGTCGGCGACCTCGTCCTGAGGTGGGTGCTCTCCAAGGAGGGGCTGCACAAGCTCCCTCCCACGTGGGACGGCCTGTTTAGGATTACCCGCGTCTCCAGGCCTGGCGCCGCCCGCGTGGAGACACAGGACGTGGTCCCCATCCAGAACGCCTGGAACATCCAGCACCTCCAGAAGTTCTACCCCTGAAGAAAGGCTCCGGCCTATGAAGGTCTCCGCTCGTGAAACTCTCATGTAATAATGAGTGGGGTCGTACATGCCTCGGAGTCTCCTGAGAGCCACCCTGGGCCTCACAGGGGCTCCTTCCCACGTCTTAGTGGCAGCACTTAGCTCCATGCTGGTGAGAAGACTAGATTAGGTGCCGGACGCGGTTGCTTTCCGAAGTTGCTTGCAGTCTTTTAGCAATATTTCAATGGATTTGGTGCTTTCGTGTTTTGTTTCACCGAGTTAATTTCTTCTCCTCCCACTCATTTGTTTTTGGCCTGAGGACAGGAGAGAGGTGGCAGTTGCCCGTCACTCTCCCTCGCGTGCCTTGCGCATGGGGGCTAGGCAGGTGTGCGCGTCTTGGGCCTACCCTCATGTGCGCACACCATGCCGAACCCTGCTGCCCTTATGCTTCAGCCTTCTTCTCGCGAGGAGCCCTCGATCAAGCTCAAAGGCATCAGCACCCCTCATAACCGTGCCCCCCAGGCAGCATGACGAGGTGCATTAAGTCAGAGCTAATCTATGACAGGGGGCTCGCATAAGTTGGAGTGAGGTGCTCGTCAGGTTTTCTTTTCCTTTAAAAGCAGCCCTGCAGTGGTTCCGCGGTGGCTCCTAAGGCCCCGAGACGTCTCTCGAGATCTGTGGCCTCCGGCTCCCCAGGAAGGGGGCCTCGTTGAGCGCCAAAAGCCAAGTCCTTGCGAGGCGGAAAGCTACTGCGTGCATATCAAGCTAAGTTTTCCTATCCTGGCCTACTTAGAGCGTAAACATTACAGCACAGCATCAAGATAGCAAGCATGGCATATAGGGCATAACTTCCATAGTTCATTACACGCCCCGGCGGGGTACACCATCTTTTTTTCAAATTACAGGAGAAAGGAAAGGCTAAGCAAAGAAGACCCGAGGGTGTACGAACCCGGCACCAGCGCCGCATCCTCAAGTAGTGCCTCAAGGTGGCCCGACGCTCCACTAGTTCCCCCATAGGCGACCTGGGGCTGCGGTCGGTCTTGAGTCCAAGTTCGGTGGACCGGACTCCTCTCCAGCTTCACCGGAGCGCTGCGGCGGGACGAACCACCACCATCCTCGACCCGAGCGCGATGGCGTGGGGGCCGATCATAGCCACCATTGCTCGAGCTCTCATCCAAGGAAGAGCCGTCATCGCGAGAAGAGGAGCACGCACCGCCAAGGTCAAGCTCACCTTCGCCACCCTCATCATCGCTGCCGTCCTATGGGCAGCACCCCACGCGGCGGCCGTCCTCCCTGAACACCCTCACGTAGAGGGTAGTCAGGCCGTCATACTTGAAGTGGAGGGTACACCTTCCGCCCAGGCCTCACGCGCGGGCGAACGTCTGCTAGCCGCGAGTCAGGACCATGCTGCCAGAGGCGGTGACCTCAGTACCGACCCACGAAGCTCTGCTGCAGCAGCCGTCAGCCTGCAGCCAGAGACCATCGAGCCCCGAGGATGGAAGCTCGCCGAAGAAGAAGCACGGAATTTGAAGTGAGGTGCTGGTCGGGCTCTCCGACCACACCACGAACTCGGGGAGCACGTCCAGTGAGGAGAAGCGCGGTCGTGGAGGGCGCACGATCACGACGCGCCTCCCCTCGCCATGGGGGCTGCTCCGAAGCGGGTGGCCCCGCCATGAGAAGAGGTACCATCGCGGGGACCAAGAGAAACACCGGCCCTGGGGGATGCACGCCCGTGCCCCCTGGGGCCGCCGCGGGGGCCGTGGGGTGCTTGCGGGGATGGTCGTGGCCTCTCTTGGGAGGCGAAGAGGCTGGTCCCTCCTTGGAAGCTTTCCCCTTTTCTGCCGCCGAAAACCTCCTCGGCGGCGCCATGGAAGCAATACGGAGGAGGAGAAGAAGCGGGCAGCAAGAAGATGAAGGAGAAATGAGCGAGGGGGCTCTGCCCCTCCTCCAGATTTATAGCAAAGGAAGGCCAACCGTCGGCCTCCATGACCTCGCGCCATGATGATCTTTTACATGCCGCATCATCCCGTCAAGCCGAACAGTTGCCTATGCAGCGTGGGAAAGTGGAGACGCCCACATCCCATCAATTGCCATGCGTCATCAAAGCCACAGGTGGTTAGGGCCCGCGGCGCTCTGCACTTGCCCTTTGGCTTTGCCTGGAAGCCAAGTTCGAGCGCACCTTGGGCCCGGGGGCTATCGTCGGTGTTCTGGATATGGGGGTATCCAGACTTCCCTGCTTGCGGCCCACCACGTGGGTCCATCAACAGCCTGGTACGGCCCAGCTTCAGCATCAATAACTCAAGACCCTCGCGAGGGGCCAGGCCTCGCGAGGCAGACGACACCAAGACCCCCGAGGGGATCGGCCTCCTCAGGCTGGCTCCCGAGGGGCGGAGAGTTCTATGCGAGGTGCACCTCATGAGGCTCAGCTGACGTAAGCCATGATGACCAAGGCCAGGTGGGCGCCAGCGGGTGCAGAGCGCTAGTTTCCTCTTCAGTTCAAGGGAGGCAAGCCGTAGGCCCAGAGTCCCGAGAATCAGCCAAAGGTTTCCATTCCAGTGCAACAAGACCAAGACCACCAGGACGGCAAGACGGAGGTCATCACCGAACCCGCCGCAGCGTCACGACCTAGGGCTTTCACAGGCGAAGACCACTTTAGTCAGGATAAGTTGTACTACTTGTCCCCTTTCAAATTCGGTCGTTGTGGAATCCCTTCCCGCCAACATTTGGGAAGAGGACCAAGGCCACTACAAATAGGACCAAGCCACCACCATAGAGTGGCATCTAGTTGACAACCCACCAGCTCTCTAGAACTCAAGAACACCTCACCTCCTGAGGCCAGTTCATCCACTATACTAGTTCATCCTCGGCCCTTCAAGGCAATCCACCAAAACGCTGGAGTAGGGTATTACACCACAAGGAGGCCCAAACCAGGATAAACTATTGTGTCTCTTTGTCTCTTTGAGCTTGTCGCGCTAGGCTTAGGAGGATCGCGAGTAGGCAGGCTAGGTAGGTTGAGATCTCTGCTCGCACCCCAGAGTTCGAACCTTTCAAGGGTTTGCGGAACCCGTAATCCGACAGTCTGCCAAAGACTCATCGAGGCAATGATGCAGTATGGGTTGTGGTGGACATGCTGACAAAGGTAGCTCACTTCATTCCCATCCGGACCACCTACCGAGCCGATCAACTTGCACAACTATCAATACAAAAAAAGACACATCCGTGACATTTTGGGCCGAACGAATTTTTTTTATGTCATACATATGACACTTCTATGACGATAATTGTGACAAAACCCGGTATCATCATAGATGTGATGGGCTCCTACTTCTATGACAAAAAATCATGACAGAAAATGGGCTTTTCGTCCTAGGCGGGCCGGAGACGCGCTGCATGACATTCTTTGGGCCGTCCATGACGGAAAAAACCGTGGTAGAAGCGAGGGGGTGGAAAATTTCGGGGAGTTGCCGATTACGATTGGAGGTCGGGGCCGAGCGATGCGCGTTTCTCTCGTACACGTACGCGCGTGTGTGCGAGGCATTGGCTCTAACTGAACCCGAGCGATTGCACTGCAGGCTACGCGTTACTGAACCCGAGCGATCGATCGATGGCCGTTAACTGAACCCGATCGAGCGATTCCTTCACTACTGCTGCTAACTGAAGTCGATCGATGCTACCTCTGGGATGAACAGTGAGCGTTGCGGGGGGGTGGATGAACAGTGAGCGGTGGCATTGTCTCTGGATGAACAGGACCCCGTGGTGTGGAGGGTTGGATGAACAGTAGACGATGGAGGGGTGGCCGTGGAGGGGTGGTTGAACAGGACCCCATGGTGTGGAGGGCTGGATGCACAGTAGACGGTGGAGGGGTGCCCGTGGAGGGGTGGTTGAACAGTAGCCGGTGGAGTAGCGCGCGATGGTGGCTGGATGAATAGGAGCCCGTGGAGGCTGGAGGAGGTCGACGGTAGCCCATGGAGGCTGGAGGAGGTCGACGGTGGAGATGAACAGTATCCCGTGGAGTCATGTTTTGTGGTACGCCACACCCCTCCCGATGAACAAGACCCCCGTTTCGACCATAGCGCTCCAACACAAGTCTGTTTCGTCCGTTTTGCGGTACGCCACACCCCTCCCGATCAACAGGACCCCCGTTTCGACCGTAGGAGGTCCGTTTCGCCTGTTTTGCGCTACGCCACACCCCTCCCAATCAACAGGACCCCCATTTCGATCGTAGGAGGTCTGTTTCCTCCGTTTTGCGGTACGCCACACCCCTCCTGATCAAAAGGACCCGATTTCGAATGTGGTCGGTCGAACACAAGGTTGTTTCCTCCGTTGTGCGGTACGCCAGTCCTCGTTTCCATCGCATGTTCTGTCCAAGCCCTCCCGATGAACACGGCCACACATTTCGTTCCGACCCAGCCGGTTGGCTCCCCATGAACACGACGACGACGTTGTTTCTCCATTCCGACCCAGCCATGTGCGTATGCACGAGTAGGATTTTGAGACCCTGCCTGTATGTACGTACGTGGCCATATTTTCTTTCTTGCACCCTCGCCGCTGTACGTACGTGTACATGCTACGTGCGTGCCTCTACTACGACACGTGCGCGCCTCTACTACGACACATGCGCGCCTCTACTACGACATGTGCATGCCTCTACATCGACCAGTATGTACGTACACATTCGCGACCAGAATGACAACGCTACGTACGCTTCGACCAGGTGGGTCCCGACTGTCAGGCACTTCCTTGCCTGCGAAGATGTAGCTGGTGGGTCCCAGCAGTCAGGCGGGCGAATCATTTTGTTTTTTTTTTCGGACGCACTTCCTTGCGTGCGAAGATGTAGCTGGTGGGTCCCAGCAGTCAGGGGGACGAATCGTTTTTTTTTTGCCCGGACGCACTTCCTTGCGTACGAAGGTGTAGCTGGTGGGTCCCAGCAGTCAGGAGGGAAACATTTTTTTCGCGAAATACGATGGCCCGTCCGGTGGGTCCGTGCTGTCAGGTGGAGGAATCATTATATTCCGCATAATAAGGAGGCACTTCCTTGCTGCGGCCGTGGACCCAGCTGTCAGCCTCTCCATGTACAGTCCACGTCCGATGGAAGTCGTTCCTTGACCATGTTGACCATGCCGCGCCGAGAGCACCAGGGCAGTGGACGACGGCGAGGCCTAGGAAGGGGACGACGCGGAGCCGGTGAAGACATGGCAGTGGATGCCCACGCGGAGAGGAGTATGAGGGTTCACTCATTCAGCTGCGGTGTGAGGCTACCATCGCCGCAGGGCCTGGCCAGCGATGGGAATAGTAGGGGCGATGAGGCCTCCACGGCACCACAGCCGGCCACGGGAGGCAGGAGCAGGCAGCACGACCAGTGCTGCTTTGGGCAGCTGGAGCAAGAAGACCAGAGGTTGAAGAAGCACTACGGCCGTTGGATGGACATCGTACGGTCATTGGAGCTAGAATCGTTCATATTGACTAAGTAGACAAAGCCCTCTGTCCCCGTTAACTTAGTAGGCCCACAAGTCAGCCTCCCACCAAGGTGGGTCCCAGCTAGCAGGGGGAGTATTCATTTTTTTGTGCATAATAAAGAGGCACTTCCGGTGGGTCCAAGCTGACAGCGGGGGGAACGTTTTTTTCGCGAAATACGGTGGCCCATCCGGTGGGTCCCAGCAGTCAGGGGGAAACGTTTTTTTCGCAAAATAAGGTGGCCCGTCCAGTGGGTCCCTGCTGTTAGGTGGAGGAATAATTATTTTGCACGTAATAAGGAGGCACTTCCTTGCGGCCGCCATGGACCCAGCTGTCAGCCTCTCCACGTACAGTACTCTTCCGATGGAAGTCGGTCGTTGACCACATTGACCACGCCGCGCCGAGAGCACCAGGGCGGTGGACGACAGCGACGCCTAGGAAGGGGACGATGCGGAACCGGGGAAGACGCAGCAGTGGAAGCCCGCGCGCGCGCGAGTACAAGGGTTCACTGGTTCGGTTGCGGTGTGAGGCTGCCGTCGCCGCAGAATAACAGGGGGTGTGGGTGAGTGGAGGGATGGCCTGGCCAGCGGTGGGAGTAGTATGGGGGCGGTGAGGCCTCCGCGACAGCACAGCCAGCCACGGGAGGCAGGAGCAGGCGGCACGACCGGCACTGCTTTGGGCTGCTGGACCAAGAAGACCAGAGGTTGAAGAAGTACTACGGCCATTGGATGGACATCATACGGTCACTGAAGCTAGAATCGTTTATATTGACAAAGTTGACAAAGCCCTTGGTACGCTCCAACTTAGTAGGCCCACAGGTCAGCCTCCGAAACGGTGCGCCCCAGATGTCAGGGGGAGGAATCATTTTTTGCGGGGCCGAAGCTAAGAATATCCGAGATTGAAGAAGAAGCACGACATCCATTGGATAGACATCCAAGGGCCACTGCTGCTAGAACCGTGTGTTGACTATAATAAGTTGACAAAGCCTTGCATACGTGTCAACTTATTTTTTTAGGGGACGCATCACTTAGTAGGCCCACAAGTGTGTGGAAGAGAACTTATAGCCCATTTGCATTTTGTAAGAATGTACAGCCCATTTTTGAATTCTAATGGAATTTACAACACCCCATTTACAGTTTGTTAAAAGTACAACCCATTTTCTAGCTAGGACAACGTTTAATAATTTCAACCAACTTTTGAAGACAGAATTCAATAAAATTTCCCACATTTTGATGGGATCCGAAATATTTTTATCCCGAAATTTCTAGTCAGATTAAATATAAATTTGTATTACGTAAAAATCCAACGAAACATTGCGCGCGCAACAATGAAAATTTAAGATTTTAAAAATCCATAAATAATATTTTATAAACTAATTTCGTGTTTGGTGCATTTTTTTATAGTTACTGCCCAGTTTTTATAATTACATCCCATTTATTATTTTTTAAAGCCCATTTTCCTGTTAAGCCTAATGCATCCCTCCTAGGAAAGATTTGCAGCCCAGCGGGGCGGAGAATAACAAGTTGAACTTGCCTGGGTATTCCTCAAAAATACATATAGCTGGGCTAGCCATTTTCATCTTGAAAAAAATTATTATCTGGGCTGGATATCTGGCCTGGGCTAGACGGGCCATGGCCCGCCCAGTTAATACCCTGCTCTCCTCTGAACAACAATGAACTCATCGCCAAGAAAAACTCTGTAGTGCTCGCGCCTCAAAAACACAAATACTGCTCGAGCTGCTTGGTCCCAGCTGTCGGCCGCACCTTATGCAATTATCTCGTTTATATTGACTACATAGGTTGACAATGGTGTGGGACCGTGATGTCAGGAAACCTGGAGAAAGCAAAAAATATATAGTTGTACATAATAAGGAGGCACTTGGGTACGTACGGCTATGGCCCTAGTGGGTCCCTAGTATCATCCAGTCAAAATAAAGTCATCTCCTGAATCCTCATGTTCGTTGACCATGTTAACAATGCTCGGTGCCACGGCGAGCGCAACAACTTGAAGGACAACAGAGAGGGCATCGCGGGCCCTACGGAGGTCTGATACAACGCCCGCTGCTCATTCAGGAAGCCAGGATTATCGGACACCTATGAGCACCTTCGAGAAACTGAGACGGCATGAAACGGTAAGGCCGCGCTTGGGACCTCTAGTTTATTTCAAACCTGTATTAACATACAAGTGCAATTTACTCGTCATCAGAAACAACGCGTAAAATACAGGCGTAATTAAACCGAGGGCCCGAGGTCTGTAAGTAAAACAGGTGGGTTACGCGTGTAATTTGAGAGACCAGTGCATATTTTATGAGCACTGCTATATGGACGACATTACCAGACGATACATGCATGACGTGCGTATCATGCCATCCATGGGCAAGGCTGAAACAACATCTAACGGCTAGATTAGCAATCGTGCGAGTGTCGTTCAGCATTTTTATCATGTGTGAAGTACTTCCGATATTTTACTAGTCGAAATCGACCAACCAAGCGCCTTCGCCCGAGACCATCTGCTTTAATTTACAAGCGTCAGTTTTACAAGCGGTTTTGGTTGGAAAACAACGATCCAATCATGGCCTAATATCATGTGTTGGTCGGAAGATCATATGGTTTCACGTCTAACCTACCCAACATGTCGTATAGGCTATGAATGAAACATCAGACGATGAACTTCTTACGCACGGAAACAACAGAAGAGGATGATTTTCTTAACAAGCAAATCACTGGCATTAGATCGACATGCAAAACAATACGAAGCATTATTCTCAGGAGGTACGGTGAACAGATCATGATGCCGCATGCCACAACATTCCAAGCTCAACTTTGCAATCAAACACAAGGCCTGGCATTACATAGACAATATTCAAAACAAACTCTTAACACAGGAATATCTTAGTGGAGTAACTATTTACTTCTAAATTGAACACATGAATAGGAAAAAACACTCGACGTTGCTCACAGCAAGGGCGTCCCACTCAAAAATATCAAATGCATGTTTTTTGGCTAACATCAATGAGCAAATTTTGACAAGGTTTTCCAATTCCAATATATTAAATTAACGTCTTCTTGCTAACATCAATGATTAAACTTTCACAAGCTTTTCCCATTCAAAATATGTAATGCCTATGATCGTGGAGTCCTGTCGTAGCTTCTTGTACTTGTTTGGGCACTTTTTTCCCAGGGCACTCCACGTGTTGTTAATTTGCCAATGGTCTCTGCAGACTAGTCATGTCATCGGTGTCTCATAATACTCTGTAAAGCTTCTCGGTCATTCCTTCTGTAATGTACCGCAAACAGTGTCACATCCCTAGTATCTGGCAATGCACTAGACTAGCTTCATGTGGGCATCACATTTAAATTCAAATGAATATGAAATGGGGACTAACAAACCCCAACACCCCCTTTGAAATACTAGGTTCCAACAATTGGAATTTCAATGAACCCAAAATGCCCTTCATAAATGTTCACCATCTTTGGTCCTGGCTAAACCCTCTGCCAAAAATGGTTTCATATTTTTGGAGGCTATTCTGGATTTTTGCACCAAGCCATAAGTATTTGCATTTGGGCAATTTAAATCCTATAAATATTTTAAAAATGCCAAAATAATCTTGAAGGTATTTTTAGGCTGTTGAGAATATTTTCAAATGTGCCTCTGAATATTTTCAAGTTTTTCCTAAATGGAATACGTTTTCTACTAGCTCAAAATACAGAACAAAAACAAATAAAAAGAAAAACAAAAAGCAGAGAGAGAGGGTTTTACCTGGTGCTCACCTGGCCTGGCCCAGCACGGCCGAGCCCACTGGCCTGTGCCAGCCCTCGTTGTCCTCCCGCCAGTTGGACAGGGTGCGTGCCTGGCGCGCGCAGCCACACGCCGGCCACCTCCTCCCTGCTTGGCTGCCTCCTCCTCCCCCAGGACACTTCTCGCAGCGCCACGCCACCCCCTGGAACTCTCTCACTCTGTCGCGTCCGCAGTCTCTCCCCTCCTCTGCTCCCTCTCTCTCACCACCGAACACGTCGTCGCCGCCGCTTGTTGCTGCCGCGGCCACCGACACTGCCTTGCCCCGCCAACGTGTCCAAGGGGTCCGTCAAGACGTCCTCGACCTACTCACCAAGTCAAGCATCGTCGGACGCCCCGCATCGCCGGCTACCTCATCGTCTTCTTCCTTCGGCCACCGGGATCGCCGACGACCTTGCGCCCTCTACGACACCTTCCCGAGCCCGCTGAGCCTCTCCTCGCATCCGCCGTGAGCTCCTCCCCCTAACCCCCCACCCCTCTCCTTTGCTTTGTTTGCATGTTGTAGCCGCCATCTCACCTATAACCGAACGCGCCACCGCCTGCGCTTATCACCGGTGATGCTCCGGTGACCATTTGGTCCCGGGCATGCGTCCAACATGTTCACCGCCGCGCGTAGAGACCCCCTAGCGCCTCACTACGTGCGTTTGTGCACCGCAGCACCAATCCCGTGCTCACCCGAACGCCGGCGCTGCCCCGAGCTCGTTTCCGGCGAGCTTCGGCCGTCCCCGCTGCTGCCACATGCCGCGCTGGATGACGGGTGAGCTCCAGCTCCCCGTAGATGGCCTCGGCCGCCCGTTTGGTCGCCGGAGACGCAAATCCGAGGCTTGCCGCCGCGACTGGCCTCGCCGGCGTCAAGTCGCCGGCTAGTTTGACCCTGCTGACCAAGTTGACCCCGGGTGGGCCCAGTTTGACCCCTTTGGGTCCATGACAAATGGGACCCACCTACTAATTAAATTAGGATTAGGACTAACTAAAAATTAGTTAGACTAATAATACTGACACGCGGGACCCACTGGTCAGTTTGACCTGGAGGCTCCCAGTTAACCTGCTGACATCAGGGTGATGTCATGCTGACGCACTATGTATTTTCTGGATTTATTTTAATTCAGGAAATTCCAGAAAATGTCCTAAACTTCTAAAAATCATATAAAATCAACTGTAGCTCCAAATCAAATAATTTATATATGAAAAATGATCAAAAAAATCCAAAGAATCTGATTATGTCATTATCATGCATGTTTGAACAACTTATGCCTGCTGATCAGGTCAAATCAAATAAGTGGCTTTTAAATAATCACATATGTAGTTGAATTTGAATCTTTGGTTCAAACCAACTTCATTTAATCTGGTTTTAGTTGCATTAGCTCAAATCACAACATCTTGCCCTGTCATGATCATGCATCATATTGTGCATTGCATTGATTGTGCTTTCTCTCTGTTGCTGGTACCTGTTCCCCCCAGAGTAGACGTTGTTACCGACGACGTGATCGATGACACTGATGAAGAGCTATATTATATTCGGAAGTGCCAGGCAAGCAAAACCCCCTTGTTCATTCCGATACAATCCCACTCTCTCGCTCCCGCTCTCTGTTATTGCATTAGGACAACAATGATTCATTCGTTACTTGCTGCGGTAGTTGAACCCCTTTCCTCCGCATGACCTGTCATTGCCACAGTAAATAGATGAAACCCACTAGCATGAGTAGGAGTTGTTTAAGCCCTGATGTGCCTACTCATTCATGCTTGTTTGTCATGCCTGCTACTGCTTAGAGTTGAGTCGGGTCTGATTCATCAGGGATGAATTGGAATGGTGTTGAACTTGTCCTACTGTGTGTGAGCTAAGTGTGTGAACACGATTTGGTAAAGGTAGCAGTGAGAGGCCATGTAGGAGTACATGGTGGGTTGTCTCATTGAAGCCGTCCTCAGGAACTGAGTTCCATGTTTGTGATCCATGAAACAGTTACTACCATGCATTGGGCACGAAACCAATGGACCCTCTCGGCTTCTTAATCACCCTTGTCCTCTGTCCAGGAGTTGCAAGTAGTTTCTGGTGTTTGTAGTATGCTGGAGGCCGTGCGCAGCGCTGACCCAAGGGGTGGGATGTGATGCGGTAGGCATGTGGCATGGTGTATCAGATGCCTGTTTGGTACCTTGGGAACCCTATACACATCGTTCGGGGCCGTATGTGGAAACCTCGGCCGGACTCCCTGCGAATGGAACCTGAATAGGCGATAAACCTGGACTAGAGACTTGAGTGTTTAGGTAGGTCGTGGCTGACACCCTCGTTGGGCTTCCGCTTGAAGGTTGCCGAGTACCTGTCGTGTAAACGACGGTAAGTGGTGAGAGGGTGTGTGAAGAAGTACAACCTTGCAGGGTTAACATCATCTATTCGAATAGCCGTGTCCGTGGTAAAGGACTTCTGGGTTGCCTATTCAATTCATAGGCAAGTGAAAGTGGATACTCTAAAATGCGCAAGATAAGCGTGAGTGCTATGGATGGCGTTCTCGTAGGGAGACGGAAGCGGATCCATAGTGGTGTATTGATATGGTGAATATGTGGACTCGTGTACGCCACCTCAAAAGAGTTACTTGTAGTCGTAGTTCAGGATAGCCACCGAGTCAAAGCTGGCTTACTGCAGTTAAACCCCACCATCCCATTGTTGATAATGATGCATATGTAGATAGTTCTGATGTAAGTCTTGTTGGGTACATTTGTTCTCACGTTTGCCTATTTTATGTTTTTGCAGAGAGACTTTAGTCTCACTAGTAGTTCCACGTGGACTTCAACGTTTTGCTTGTTACCTCAGCTACGATCTTGTGCCCTCGGTAGGGTCTGGTAGATAGTCAGGCTTCTCAGCCTTTTTCATTTGTAGTTGTCTATACTCAGACATGTTAAGCTTCCGCATGTGCTTTAACTTGTATGCTCTGAATGTTGGGTCGTAAGACCCATGTTTGTAATATCTTGCTCCTCGGAGCCTATTGAATAAATACTTGAGTTGTAGAGTCATGTTGTGATGCCATGTTGTGCTTGCACATATCGAGCATATTGTGTGTATGTTATTGAAATGCTTGGTATGTGTGGGATCTGACTATCTAGTTGTTTATCCTTGGTAGCCTCCTAGTGCTTCCCCTGAGCCTTGGTAGCTTGCTACTGCTCCAGAACACTTAGGCTGGCCGGCATGTGTCCTTCTTCGTTCCTGTGCCTGTCCCTTTGGGGAAATGTCACGCGGTGTCTTCCGGAGTCCTGTTAGCCTGCTAAAGCCCGGTTTACCGGAGTCCTGCTAGCCTAGTTGCTACAGCCAGGATTCACTCGCTGATGACCGGCACGTTTGTTGTTGGGTCATGTATGCTTGTACCTGTAAGTTAGTGCCACTTTGGGTTCATGACTAGCCATGTTAGCCCGGGCTCCTTGTCATATGGATGCTAGCGACACTATCATATACGTGTGCCAAAAGGTGCAAACGGTCCCGGGCCTGGTAAGGCGACACCCATGGGAATACCGTGCGTGAGGCCGCAAAGTGATATGAGGTGTTACATGCTAGATCGGTGTGGCATTGAGTCAGGGTCCCGACAGCTTTGGTATCAGAGCTTGACTGCCTGTAGGATTACCAAGCCAAATTGGTCGAAGTTGAGTCTAGAAATGCTTTAGTTATATGTAGGGGAATTGATTGTGGGATGGAACGTAAGGCTCTTTTTACTCCTTATAACTTATGCCCTTCTGATCCGAGTCATCTTATCTTTCCTATGGGGTTAAGGAACTAGGCTTTCTCTTCTTTCTATCAGGATCACGTGTTACTAATCTGTAGACTTATAAGATTGTTGGATTTAAGCCTCAGTTCAGTTCCTACTATCTCCGTGTATTCATTCTTGATCTCAGAACCTTGATATTATGATGATCGGGTGGTTATGCCACCATTCTGTAGCATGTCTTAACTCTTTTTGAGAATTTACAGCCGTTATGTTGTCCGAGTCATCCCAGGTTTCTAAATAGTCTAATGCATTTGCAAATTCCTTTTTACCATTCTGAAGATCCTTTGTGCCAGATCAACCACACTAACTAGTGTGTTGAGGTATTTCATTGCCTCAGCATTTATGTTGGAGCTATTATTATGACCCTAGTTGTCTTGGAGTGCCACCTAGTTATCTCGCCATGTATTGTGTTCCCAGTGTGATCATTCTGGCCAACATTCTCTAAAGCATCTCGTGATACAATTTAGCTAGTAGGTATTCTATTCCTGGGTTTTGAACCTGAGATTCACCCTACTTACTTCATGTTGATAGTCTTTGCTCGTTCCTTTAGGTTATTAGTAACCTTTGCATTAGTCCTCGAGGTCCATGGTATTTCCTTCTTCCAAATACTATGAACCACTTATGGCAGAAGTTTGTTGGATCAAAAGATCACAATCAGAGTGCTCTTGACGATTTCTCAATTCTGTGTTGTGACTCTGTCAGTTCTACCCTCTCTGCATGGGTTATCCGGAAGAGACCTGTTGAACTTGGTTCGACATACTAATCTATGCATCCACAACTCAGAAAGTTATACGTTCCTTGAGTTGTCCCTCTTTAGTTGTATCCTGACCCTCGTCTATCAATTGACAGTAAAGAGTAGTTGTGCAATCGTGTTTATCGATGCCTATTATTCTTGTGGTCCGTCAAGTCATTCTATTTTGGAAGACTAGGAGAAACAAACTCTAGTAACTCATCCATATCCAGGATTGGGTCAAAGCAGTTGTATTCCGTAGATCAAAATGCAATCTAGCTTTTGATCCCTTCTATCCTGAAGTATTACCCCCTTTACATCAGGATCATCATGAGAATTGCACTATCTCTTATGAATTCTTGATGCAGTAATACTTCTTGCCATCATTGTTCATTCCTCGGTTTCCGTGTTATTGTAACCGGAATGCCGACAAGTGAATCGTCGTGTGTGAAATCAATATTGCTAGCAACTCTGTTGCTTGGTAGTTAAATGGATGATAACCTCATTCTTAGCGTGTTGATTATTGAATCGTCACCCTAAGGTTGATTGTGCTACCTAGTCCCTATTTCTGGTGCACTCTTTGGTCGTTGAGTTAGGATTTTGTCAATCCCTCGCTCATTTAATCATATCGTCTTGCCTTGAAAAGCAAGATTGTTCTCGAGCTTAGTAACATATTGGTGGTTCGTGATTTTCCGAATATCTTCTCGGAAGTATCACCAGGTCGTCACCTGACCGCTATGTTGATTTCGTGATCAAGTTGGATTATTCCTATAAACCACCCTTTCTCCAAGAATCCGTGTAGGATACCCCTGAGCTAGTTGGTTAAGCTATACATCAACTTGGAGAGCCGGAAGATAAAAGCTTGTCCGACTTAGTTCATGTTAAGGGATATCTTGTATGTTTGTTGAAGAAAGATGATATCTTCATCGATTGGTCCCTGTGATCAGTTGTTGGACCTATTATCTTATCAAATCTTTGATTTGAGTGTGGGCTATCATCAAATCAAAATCAGCACCAATGATGTTCGTAATGTTGTCTTACTTGTGGTTGATCCCTCGAGCATACACCATTACATCTTTTGGTCTGACCAATGCTATCACCATGTTCACATAATTGTGGAATTCCACTTATATGGAAACCAGGATGAATTGTTGTTGAGCCCATCGACAACATCCTTATCTTCTCCATAATCTTGTTGAACATTAAGCTAGTATTGGAAACTTTTGAAAGCATTTCTTCATGCTAGCTCATGAAGCATATCCTTGGATGAAAGGAGTGACCTCCTCTAATTCACGTCCACTTGATGTAAATTGCCGCCGTGAGTTCGAGAAAGATTGTTTTTTGCTTCCTTGGAATCATCCCAAGTTAGTCACACATGTGTGAAGTGCTCTATGGTTTGATAGGTTGGCCGCCTCCATTCTATATGTGTTTCCTAGCACACCAAGCCACTGATTGATTTGTTCAAGGAGAAGAAGTTCCTTCTTAAGAATCATGACTTATGATAGGACTTCGTTATCCTCGATGATGGTTCCCCAACCTGAACTTGGTAGTATTTCTTTTATAAGACTACCACGTGGTCACGCTTGTCTCGGAAAACATGTTCACATGTTTGTAGCAAAACCAGCTCATATTTTGGATCTTACTACCGTAGTCCATTTCTCGAGAATCTTGCAACGTCGTCCCGTTGATTTGTGTTGCAAACTATCTTCTTTCTTTCTAGACTCGATGAGTCTAGAATATCCTGACACCAACCAGATCTGAATCTCAGGCAGATATGATGGTTGGAATGTTTTCCAAGAACTACAATATTGGTCTTTGCGTAACATGGTAAAGTGGATGTCGTGGCTAACACACCCAGCCGGAAGACCTATTATTGTAGTATCTTGATTGAAGAAGTTGGCCACCTCCCCATAAGGATTTCATAGGATTTACTCCCTAGTTGTTCCTTATGTATTTTTGTTTTTCCGAAGTCTAACCTTTTACCTGATGTTCTAGATATCAAACCATATCTATGAATGGGATATGCTAGTGCATCAAGGAGAACATTAGAAGCAAAGTGCTAAATGTCTCTCGGTCAATCATCCAGATTTTGTTCCCTTGGCCTCGCTAAGGTGAAATCTGAGAAGGTGTTATCTTCCTTTGCATCTGCATCCTCCACCATTATTCATCATGGTAGTATGTTGTGTTGCTAGGATCCTTGTCACGAATATTGGTAAAACCTTGATGAATATGAAGATGCTCAAGTTCTTGAAAGCACGCACAAGCACTAGGTGTTATCATCAGCACCAACTGGGATTGCTATTAGTTTCTTCGATTGTGCCATAACCTTTTATATAGTGGGATCACTATCGACTGTTGAGTTCTCCCCAGTTACTGGAATCATTCCCAGCATTTGCATTTTGTTCCCAGCTAGCACCCGTCATTGTGCTAGTCTACCATGGGTCTAATCCATTTCCGGTGATAAGCAAAATCATCCCTTGTGTTGTCTTCAACAAGGTAATTCTTCTGCCACTTAAGGTAATAATCCTGCGAATCACCCTCCTCCTAGATGTCCCATTTTGGTATCATGGCAACTCTACTCCTCGCTGCGTGAAGTTGTTTCCTACCTAGTGAACCTTTGCCATCTGTTCCACTCCATCCTTCTGGGTGTATGCTTCCTGTCTTAGCTTGAGAGGTGTTTTCAATGTCTCACTCCATGAGTTGATCCTGGGTTGTTCGATCTTCGAGAAGATCGATCCTTCTAGAGTTTTCCATTTCCTATCATTGTCATGTTAGTTGGAGTTCTCAGAGCAAGACATCAAGACAAAGATGGTGATTGAATAAATGTTCTCATGAAGTGTAACCTGGACCGTGAAGATTGTGTTAGTTTGCATTCCCCCTTCCATCTTACCCTATGCTTGAATCTCAGGACGAGATTCTTGTTTAGTAGGGGTGAGTTGTCATATCCCTAGTATCTGGCAATGCACTAGACTAGCTTCATGTGGGCATCATGTTTAAATTCAAATAAATATGAAATGGGGACTAACAAACCCCAACACCCCTTTGAAATACTAGGTTCCAACAATTGGAATTTCAATGAACCCAAAATGCCCTTCATAAATGTTCACCATCTTTGGTCCTGGCTAAACCCTCTGCCAAAAATGGTTTCATATTTTAGGAGGCTATTCTGGATTTTTGCACCAAGCCATAAGTATTTGCATTTAGGTAATTTAAATCCTATAAATATTTTAAAAATGCCCAAATAATCTTGAAGGTATTTTTAGGCTGTTGAGAATATTTTCAAATTTGCCTCTGAATATTTTCAGGTTTTTCCTAAATGGAATAGGTTTTCTACTATTTCAAAACACAGAACAGAAACAAATGAAAACAAAAACAAAAAGCAGAGAGAGAGGGTTTTACCTGGCGCTCACCTGGCCTAGCCCAGCACGGCCTAACCCACTAGCATGTGCCAGCCGTCGTTGTCCTCCCGCTAGTCGGACAGGGTGCGAGCCCGGCGTGCGCAGCCACACGCCGGCCACCTCCTCCCTACCTGGCTGCCTCCTCCTCCCCCTGGACGCTTCTCGCAGCGCCACGCCACCCCCTGGAACTCTCTCACTCTCTCACATCTGCAGTCTCTCCCCTCCTCTGCTCCCTCTCTCTCACCACCGAACACACCATCGCCGCCTCTTGCTGCTGCCGCGGCCACCGCCACTAACTCACCTCGCCAATGTGTCCAAGGGGTCCTCCAAGACGTCTCTGGCCTACTCGCCAAGTCAAGCATCGTCGGATGCCCTGCATCGTCGGCTACCTCGTCGTCTTCTTCCTTCGGCCGCCGAGATAGCCGACGACCTTGCGCCCTCTACGACACCTCCCCGAGCCCACTGAGCCTCTCCTCGCATCCGCCGTGAGCTCCTCCCCCTAACCCCCTCTCCTTTGCTTCATTTGCATGCCGTAGCCTCCATCTAGCCTGTGACCGAACGCGCCGCCGCCTGCGCTCGTCGCTGGTGACGCTCCGGTAACCATTTGGTCCCGGGCGTGCGTCCAACATGTGCACCGCCGTGCGTAGAGACCCCCTAGCGCCTCGTTGCGTTCGTTTGCGCACCGCAGCACCAATCCCGCGCTCACCCGAATGCCGGCGCGCCCCGAGCTCATTTCCGGCGAGCTCCAGCCGTCCCCGCTGCTGCCACATGCCGCGCTGGATGCGGGTGAGCTCCAGCTCCCCGTAGATGGCCTCAGCCGCCCGTTTGGTCGCCAGAGACGCAAATCCGAGGCTCGCCGCCGCGACTGGCCTCGCCGGCGTTAAGTCATCGGCGGGTTTGACCCTGGTGACCAAGTTGACCCTAGGTGGGCCCAGTTTGACCCCTCTGGGTCCATGACAAATGGGACCCACCTACTAATTAAATTTGGATTAGGACTAACTAAAAATTAGTTAGACTAATAATACTGACACGCGGGACCCACTAGTCAGTTTGACCTGGAGGCGCCCAGTTAACCTGCTGACATCAAGGTGATGTCATGCTGACGCAATATGTATTTTCTGGATTTATTTTAATTCAGGAAATTCCAGAAAATGTCCCAAACTTCTAAAAATCATATAAAATCAACCGTAGCTCCAAATCAAATAATTTATATATGAAAAATGATTAGAAAAATCCAAAGAATCTAATTATGGCATTATCATGCATGTTTGAACAACTTATGCCTGCTGATCAGGTCAAATCAAATAAGTGGCATTTAAATAATCACATATGGAGTTGAATTTGAATCTTTGGTTCAAACCAGCTTCATTTAATCTGGTTTTAGTTGCATTAGCTCAAATCACAACATCTTGCCCCGTCATGATCATGCATCATATTATGCGTTGCATTGCTTGTGCTTTCTCTCTGTTGCCGGTACCTGTTCTCCCCAGAGTAGACATTGTTACCGACGATGTGATCGATGACACTGATGAAGAGCTATATTATCTTTGGAAGTGCCAGGCAAGCAAAACCCCCTTGTTCATTCCGATACAATCCCACTCTCTCACTCCTGCTCTCTTTTATTGCATTAGGACAACAACAATTCATTCGTTACTTGCTGCGGTAGTTGAACCCCTTTCCTCCGCATGACCTGTGATTGCCACAGTAAAAGATGAAACCCACTAGCATGAGTAGGAGTTGTTTGAGCCCTGATCTACCTACTCATTCATGCTTGTTTGTCATGCCTGCTACTGCTTAGAGTTGAGTCAGGTCTGATTCATCGGGGATGAATTGGAATGGTGTTGAACATGTCCTATTGTGTGTGAGCTAAGTGTGTGAACACGATTTGGTAAAGGTAGCGGTGAGAGGCCATGTAGGAGTACATGGTGGGTTGTCTCATTGAAGCCATCCTTAGGAACTGAGTTCTGTGTTTGTGATCCATGAAACAGTTACTACCGCGCATTGGGCTCGAAACCAATGGACCCTCTCGGCTTCTTAATCACCCTTGTCCTCTGTCCAGGAGTTGCAAGTAGTTTCTGGTGTTTGTAGCATGCTGGAGGCCGTGCAGAGCGCTGACCCAAGGGGTGGGCTGTGATGCGGTAGGCACGTGGCACAGTGTACCGGATGCCCGTTTGGTATCTCGGGAACCCTGTACACATCGTTCGGGGCCGTATGTGGAAACCTCGGCCGGACTCCCTGCGGATGGAACCTGAATAGGCGATAAACCTATACTAGAGACTTGAGGGTTTAGGTAGGTCGTGGCCGACACCCTCGTTGGGCTTCCGCTTGAAGGTTTCCGAGTACATGTCGTGTAAACGACGGTAAGTGGTGAGAGCGTGTGTGAAGAAGTACACCCCTGCAGGGTTAACATCATCTATTCGAATAGCTGTGTCCGCGATAAAGGACTTATGGGTTGCCTGTACAGTTCATAGACAAGTGAAAGTGGATACTCTAAAATGTGCAAGATAAGCGTGACTGCTATGGATGGCGTTCTCGTAGGGAGACGGAAGCGGATCCATAGTGGTGTATTGATATGGTGAATATGTGGACTCGTGTGGACCACCTCAAAAGAGTTACTTGCAGTCGTAGTTCAGGATAGCCACCGATTCAAAGCTGGCTTGCTGCAGTTAAACCCCACTATCCCTTTGTTGATAATGATGCATATGTAGATAGTTCTGATGTAAGTCTTGCTGGGTACATTTGTACTCACGTTTGCCTATTTTATGTTTTTGCAGAGAGACTTTAGTCTCACTAGTAGTTCCACATGGACTTCGATGTTTAGCTTATTACCTCAGCTACGATCTTGTGCCCTCGGCAGGATCTGGTAGATAGTCAGGCTTCTCAGCCTTTTTCATGTGTAGTTGTCTGTACGCAGACATGTTAAGCTTCCGCATGTGCTTTGACTTGTATGCTCTGTCCCTATAAGTTAGTGCCACTTTGGGTTCACGACTAGCCATGTCAACCCGGGCTCCTTGTCATATGGATGCTAGCGACACTATCATATACGTGAGCCAAAAGCCGCAAATGGTCCCGGGCCTGGTAAGGTGACACCCACGGGAATACCGTGCGTGAGGCCGCAAAGTGATATGAGGTGTTACATGCTAGATCGGTGTGGCATTGAGTCGGGGTCCTGACAAACAGTGACTGCTTCTTTCTGCAAAGTGGAACGACCAACTGGACCCAGTAACGCAGCAGTTTGCCTTGGACACATTGGCTCCTTTTGTGCAATTCAACTAAAATCGAAGTCGGAATGAAACTGAGCTTTAATTTTGATATCCCTGTAAGCAACAATAGGTATAAGGTTAACAATTACTGAGAAATAACGGTTGATTACTTGTCTTAATGGGAAACAAAGTAGGAGAGTAGCAATTCTCCATCAGTGTGGTTCATTCATATTGACTGAGACATTATCTTAACAATGCCTTGTTTCAACATGTATAAAGAACGACAAAGCAGAAAAGTACCATTCCTAAAACAATGCAAGTGATTCATTTTTAAAGAGACATTATCTTAACAATACCTTGGTTAAACATGTAGAAAGAACTACAAAGCAAGATAGTACCATTCCTAACAAGTGTTGCAGTTTTGAACTAAGATTCAGTAGTTAATTAATTCTGAGAGTGGCATTGCTTAATTTTACCAGCGGCATTAGATTAACTAAAAGCATAAACAGTTCCAGGGGAGAGTGGGTGCAACAACAATATGTGCTTCCATCTACTTATAAAGGGGGTGATGCAGAGTTTGTTGTAACAAAGCAACAAGCATCCTGTCTGGGTTGGTCCCATTTTTGTTCACTACTTAATGGGAAAAGATAGCAATACAATAGCTTCAATTCAACATTTATTTAAAACAATACCAATACAAGTAGCACAACATCTGAAAGCACACTGTACAATCATGTGGATGAAGGCCTGCACTGACCTTTCATGAGAACACCAGGATAAAATACAAATCTGCCAACACGAATAGGAATTCCAATCTCGTTTTGTGCAGTTGCACCGAAATCAAGCAAAGTGTTTCGCGTAGCGAAGCAAAATGTCGCAATAGCAACAAGTTGAATAGATATCCCTGTTTAAACAGAGGCAAAAAAGGAATCAATTACTGGCTAATAAAGGAGGATGGAACATGCGGCCACAAAAATGGTAATCCCGCCAATCCCTAACAAGTGTTGCAGTTTTGAAATAAGATTCAGTAGTTAATTCTGAGAGTGGCATCAATTACTGGCTTATAAACGGGGTGATGCTGAATTTGTTGTAACAAAGTAACAAGCATCATGTCTGGGTTGGTCCCATTTTTGTTCACTACTTAATGGGAAAAGACAGCAATACAATAGCTTCAATTCAACATTTATTTAAAACTGTACCAAAACAAGTAGCACAACATCTCAAAGCACGCTGCACATCATGTGGTTGAGACCAATATTTGAAACAACTCGCCACGAAGACTGGAAACAAATCTCGATCTCCATTTGTGCAGTTCCACCAAAATTAAGCAAAGTCACCGG
Source organism: Triticum dicoccoides (assembly GCF_002162155.2). Lineage (NCBI taxonomy): Eukaryota > Viridiplantae > Streptophyta > Magnoliopsida > Poales > Poaceae > Triticum > Triticum dicoccoides. Next base: position 338,428,104 of record NC_041383.1, on the reverse strand, counting down.
TGTGACATTCAAGTTGAACAACACAAAACACTCTTAAAACATAAGTGTTTCGAGTAGCGAAGCAAAATGTCACAATAGCAACAAGTTGAATCGATACCCCTGTTTAACAGAGGCAAAAAAGGAAACAATTACTTGCCAATAAAGGAGGATGAAACAAACGGTGATAGAAAGAAGCATCTAACTTATCTTGGATGGAAAACAAAGTAGGATAGTAGCATTTCTAAAACGGTTGCATTGATTCATATTAACAGAGACATTCTCTTGAAACAACATTCGTTAAAAAATATAATTTACTTTTAACAGTGGCATTGCTTCAATTTTTCAGTGGCATTCTTAGATTAACAACAGCAAAATAGCTGTATGCGACATGCTAGCACCATGTGCGTCCACACGTATAAATGGGTGATGCAGAGTATGTAGCCAAGCAGCATATCTCTGTTGGTCCCATATTTGTTCTCTTTGAACTTTTTTCCTATGTGAGGGCAGCAAATCTAGTCCTGCACAAACTACCCGACCCCCCCCCCCCAGTTTCTTTCCCTTTTCAACAAAGAGATCGGTTCCTTATAGATGTGTGTACTGGGTTACCCCCTTTTTCCCTTTTCGACCAACAAAGCAGCTAGATAGCCAGTCTATACTACTTTTCCTCCCTCCTTTCCTCATTGAACCACGTCCTAGATTCATGCTCCACCCCACCGCACCTTTCTTTCCTCTTTGAACCAAGACCTAGATTCGACTATAGATCGAAAAAGATCCACATGCAGCTAGAGCAACGACGGTTTCAAAGAAACTTATACCTTAGGGTCGTCAGGATGTGGCAAGGTGTGCGGCAGGAGGCCAGATCTGCCCACACTACGTACGGCAGCGAGGAAGAAGGGGTTGGTGGCCCTCCCGCATAGGCGCTGGGTGAAAGAGAACAGCGCAGCCGTCAGTGGATTGCCTCCCTCGCCGAAGGCGATAGAGTTAACGCTGCACCTCCTCCCCTTCCCGGTGCGACGGGATACGGACGCCTCCTTCACCAGCTGTGAGGGGGGGTGAGAGAGACAAGAGGCCAACGCAGTCTTGTTTAGATCTGGTGAAGACAGGGTGAGAGACTGTGAATATAGCAAACCCTAGCAAATGAACGTTGAGCCTCCAGCGTGTAACATATATGTATTGCGGTGAGTGTGTGGAGAGTGCAAACCCTTGCGAACAAGCGCTGAGGCTCCTGCTTATATATATACTAATGTAGTACGGACTGAGCTCCGGTGCCTTCACTACACCTGCTTTTGGCTGTATGACAGGTGAGCCAGCCACATTTTGGGCCCACATGTCATAAATCCAAAGGCAGGTGCACTAAGTCAATGAAGCTGCGTCCATATAGTACTCTCGTGTGTATACGACTAATATATAGTGGAGTGGTTTTCTTATTCTTTCCATAACAATCATTTTAAATTGTGTAAGTACGAAACGAAACTCTTTATTTAATGTAAAGTGAAGAAAACTAGTACTACTTCCGATGAACTAACGATCCACGCCCACGCGTCCTGGTCGCACTTCCTGTCCTTCACATGTGCTACACTACCCTCCCTTAAGTGAACAACCACACATGCGCCAAATTATCGGAAACGTGTGAGAGTGTGTACAAATAAAGAATTTTAATTTCAATTATCGGAAAGGTTTGAGAGTATTACAAAGTTTGACTTCAGTCAAATCTAATATGCGGAGTAAATAAAAATAGAGGGCTACTACGTCCATCTGGGTTTTTAGTCCACACCATTTTTTAAATCAAAGTTAATAGCTGGACAAATAAAATTACAGGGGAGCTGGAGACAAAGTTGTGAGAAGGCTTAGAAATCAATACAAAACTTATGCTCTTAGTACCAACGTCGATCCTTCTTTGAGGAAACATTTGGTTCATAGCCAATTGTGTGATAAAATTGCACCAACATGAAAGACGACTGCGTCTCCAACGCAACCAAGGTGAACTGACGAAGGATATCATCTTTGTGCGTAACAAGCAAAGAGCATAGATGGAAGACAACATGTTTTTCATTGAAAATTGATCAGCTTCACCAGCCGACGCAACCATGAGGCGCAACCATGAGCATTGATAGGTCATCGTGGTGATGCATCATCCATTTGGCATCAAGTTTGGGTGAGGCACCTATGAAGTTCGACAAACCCTCACTGTGGTCTGTTTCTTCTCAGTAATCAAGCTCGAGGAAGGAAGAACCACGTGGCAGAGGATAGTGAGGCGTAACAACAATGGCCATCCAATTTTGTGCAGTTCCACTTAAATTGAGGAAGACATGCCCGGGTATGGAGACACGCATCGCTGTTTCCAAAAATATAATAAAGGGTTAGCAACGACATCTCAATTGTCAATAAGAATTAATGAAAAGTACACCAACAAACCGAAGCATCATAATTATATCTTAATGGGAACTAAACCAGGATACCCAAGAAAAAAACATTTCTTCATTTAACCAGTGATAGTACTACCACCATATGGACAATGACCGCACAACCACCATGTACTTTTTGTCGAAACAACATGTATACCTCCATCGAGGCATAAATCAGGACAACTTTTCGAGTGGCATTTCCTCTATAATAGTACTAGTAGGTGATGTTGGAGCATCCGACGAATCCTAGCTACTATGCATGGGGAGCTGGGGAGTAGTCGCATAGAAGAAAACCCACACGCAGCGACCTGGGGAGCTGGACCAGTACAAGAAGTTATACCTCAGGTGGGCGAGATGTCGTTTAGGCGGGCGGGCGGGATCTGCCCACACGACGGTAGCGAACAAGGGTGCGGAGGATCTTCGTCCGCGCCAGCGCCGTCTCCGAGAGGACGGTGCGCATCGGCTCCCTCCGTCGCCAACGGCGATAACGTCAACGCTGCACCTCTTCACCTCCCGCAGCGGACGGGATTCGGTCGGATCTATGACCATCGGTGAGGAGAGAGATAGAGTGGACACTGCCATCTTGTTTTGATATGGAGAGGGTGAGAGACCAAGACGTGAGAAACTCTATCAAACAAGAGGCTATAATGGAGTAAAAAATCTCTCCATAGCAGTGGTTTTAAATAGAATACGCGCGTTCCCGGAAAAAAGAAACAAAAACTGGCAGACAATTTTTTAAGGGTCTGTCTAGGATACATCTAGATGTGCCATAGTTATGTCACATCTAAGTTGATGTCCACTTTATTTGTGGTCTTTTTTTTGTCCTAGTTTTTTTGTTTCTTGTTGCTACATTATATACTTGTGGGAGATTAGATGTGGTATCCTTAAATAACATCTAGATGTGAATTAGACAAACTGATTTTCTAACGTACCAAGAAAGAAAACTCGATCAGAAACACGCCCCCGCTTCCAGGTCGCGAGAGTCGTCGCGCACACACACATAGACATAGACATGCATATCTGTGTTTACGTAAAATTCCATTTCCATCTCCATCTCCAATCATATTTGTCCAACTGGCACATTATTTACGTTGTTAATTATATACACAGCAATATTAACGTACAACATCTCTTGTTTGCGCACGTCCGGACCGCTGCCATGGCTGGTCCTGACCAACCTGAACCCTCTTCATCACCCGCGATTGCTTCCCGCCCGAAACGGTCAGTGCCGCATTCATGCCCGGCCAGAGCTGACGGGACCTCTCACTCGCACCGGCATTGAAGCGGCGCACCGGTCGAGAGAGCGTCGCCCGTGCCGCTTCCGGGAGTATGCGGCTGCTCTGCGTTCAAAGGTCGCAATAGCCGGCTACAACATGCATGTAAAAAGTTCTTGGGAGTCCGTGCTACAGCTAGCTGTCCTCGCCCAACTCGTCAATCTCTTCCAGTAGTGTTAGTACTCCATGGCGCGATCCATCGACAAGCAGGCGGAAAGTTATCGTATACTCGGTTTGCGGTGAGTGGCATGCCGAGCGACCGTGTGGGGTCGAGCCATGGAGGACGGTGAGACACGAACATGACAGATGTGATTTAAACGTTGGTTTTGCTCAATGGCGCAATCCAACGAAACGAAATGTTGGTTTCTCTCCGAACCCATTTTTTCTCCGGAAAAACAGAACTTTCCAATCCATTTTCATTCCTATTCCAAGGTTGCCCCGTTACAACATTCCATCAAATACAAAGGAAAACTAACACGCATGCTGATGCATCTCAATGATTCACAGATCATAGCCAATATTTACTTCACAACTAAAGAAAAAATTTGTGAGAGAGTATATGAAAGAAAAACTATTGATGGGGTCACTACGACTTAAATCCTAAACCCTAAACATGATTTAATTCCCTGGCCAGGTAGAACCTGTCGAAGGAAAGACGGCTGGCACCCTCGGATCATACGATGCTTTTGTGCAGTTCCACTAAAATCGACCTGAGCATCCGATGACAAACATATTGAAGAAGTGTGATTAGAATAATAGTACTAGCACTAGTTCATGAGACATAAACTCATCACAAGTAGAAGCCGGTAGAAGTAGAGAAAGATCGACATGGAGATGGAGCTACGGCAGTGGAGCAAGCCGGCTCCAAAAGGAAGATGGACTACCTGGGACGTCGGGCTGTAGCTAGAAGGGCGGTTGGGATGCGGCATTGGCCCATACCGCGGTGACCCCTGATTGGGACACACCGACTGTGGGTTTTCTCCCTCACCGATGTCGACCGCGTCTACGCAAAACATTGTTCCCTTCCCCCAGCTGCGGGATCAGGCCCGTCGTTCTATGCTTGTGAAGAGAGCAACCTTAGCAAGCAGGCTTGTAGCTTAGGCTCCTGCTAGTGTATATATAGTGGTTTTGTTTTTCTCTCCATATCAACCATTTTGTATTGCGTACGTGTCATTCAAGAGTGAAATGATGGTTGCTTCTTCCGACTAACTTACTGTGTGATTTGACTACTCCCTAGTGGCCCCTACACGTACTCCTCCTACGTGTATGCAATAGTCACATGTACACATGCATGCAAAAATGCGCGCAACGCCCTAATGCATGCATGTCCGAGCACATAACGGAACACACACGGTCACGCTAAGTGCTCAACCTACACGTGCATGCACACACATACTCAGTCAGGGTGAGCTAGTGACTGTATAAACACCGGAATATATATATATATTGAGTGCAATGAGCGTATTATGAAGTCCACTGACCGTATTTTTACAAATATACAGTGACAGACAGTGTATTTATCTCGTTCAAAATTAAGCCATATTAACCGGAGAGGAGGCAGTATGGGCTAGCATTACTTTGGCCTTGTTTGGATACTCTAACTCAGTTAGAGGTTAAAGTTAGATTCTAACACCGAACTAACCGTGAACTAACTCTAGCCAAATAGGTGTTTAGATGACAGGGTTAGATGGAGCGCGGATACGGCAAGGCGCCTTCACTGGCGTTGCGAGAGGGAGGGAGGAAGAGGACGAGAAGCTTCGAGGAAGTGGCGAGGGATTTGTTGCGGGGAGAGCGAGAGAAAATGTGTTTTTTACTGCTCCAGAGAAGAACAACCCAAATAAGCACCTCTTGGGTGGGTTAGATTTTTTGGATGGGTTAGATGCTTCTAACCCAAACTAAACCTCATGTTTGCATACTTATGGGTTAGTTGAGTACAAACTAACCCAAACTAACTCTAACCCATGGATCCAAACAGGGCCTTTTCTGTGTCCCGTCAACTTGCCGAACGAGGAGAAGGTTGCAGGACGGGAGAAGCATGCGCGCGGTGGCTCGCAGGATAAGGAGAAACTTTTGACTAATGCAAGCTCTCCCTCGCTCAGGCGGTGGACGTGCAACAGTTAATTCAGTGTCAGATTGCCAGAAGCATACACTATACTACTAGTGCTACTATTGTTGGACTCCCGAATAGGCGAATAGCCAAGCGCAAAGTTTACTAGTACTAGTACTACTATAGTCTATAAAGGTACGTACTATACTAGTACTAGGAACCGAATGGAGGAGCGTCTGCACTCTTATTATAATTTTAAAATGTGATAAAGCAATCTTCAACACATTTGGTTCTCTTCGAGGGTTCTCGCATGTGATAATGGAAGTTGATTGCATGGAACACTCGCCACAATTCTCGCTTAATTCTGGCTCATATCCTGTTACGAATAGTAGCGCTCGGTAATATTTCCTCTTTTTTTGTTATTCAGCATGTAAACAGGTCAGCAAACCATGCGACGCGTCTTCGTGCAAACCGTGCTTGCTGCACTTTGAATGTGGCCGAGAGCTGGCTTGATGAAACACCTCGCTTCCTACTTCTTTTTTGCGGGGTACCTCGCTTCCTAGTGACCAGTGTCTTGGCTGATGTCCTAAGAATGCTTATATATGAATAAATCTCTCTCATTTACCAGCTAAAAAGATTAAGCCATATTAACCGGAAAGGAGGGAGTATGGACTAGCACTACTTTTTGGTGTGTCCCGTCAACTCACAGAATGAGGAGAAGCTTGCAGGACAAGGTGAAGCTCGCTTACGCCTTTTGACTAATGCAACCTACCCTCGGTGGACATGCATCAGTCCATTCGGTGTTAGATTGTTAGAGGCATACACTGTAGTACCAAACATGCGGAGTACCATCATTGTTTGACTTCACGAAGAGGCGAAGAGCCAAGCACAGTAGTACGAGTAGTACTACTACTAGAACTGCATGGTGGAGTGTCTGTACTCTTATTTTTTTTATCTCTGATAAAGTACACGTTTATTCCGGAGAAGGGTGGAAAACGGCAGCCCAACATGTAATGAATGATATCGATCAACCAACCATGCTCAAATATATCTTGGCCTCAATGCGAGCCCGTCTGTGTGTTCTCGCTCCTCATCTCTCTGAAGGAACGGCGGGTTGGCTCTTTGCCGTCAATTGAGCTCAGTTGCTCACACTCCTATCCCACATGTCAGTGATATGCCAAGAGGAGGTGCGTTGACCGACTGGCCATACGCGTACTTGGTTTTGCACCTTCATACTACTCCCTCTGTCACAGTTTACAGGGCGCGCTTCATTATGATGCATTTCTCTCAATGCATTTCCACCACCAGAGAGACTTTAGACGCGTTTGGTTTAATGCTCAATTAATTAGGGCATGGTAACCGCAATCAAGTCCACAATTTTCTCTCCATGTACTCTGTACTACTACGGAGTGGAGTAAATGCATGCATGTGTGTACCCGGGGTGGAGTAAGTGCATGCATGTGTGTATGCCTTATTCCCTCTAGTAATAGACACCGTGCTATAACTACCAATGCTATTTTTCAGGCCGATCGCTAGTCACCTTGGTCCCACAGATTTTTTTTCTTTTTTCTGAAGCATGATGTATAAACAGTGACGGATGGAGTAGTATGAACGGATTCAAAAGAAGAGCGTATTGATGGTTGCTTCTTCAGAGCAACTTACAGTGGGAAAGGTGGGGCTTACGATTTGACTGCTCATTACTCACTATTAATGCGGCGCAACGACCGGGCTGAGTCTCCCATGCGGTTGTGCACTACCCCCTCAGTTCTTAAATATACTCCGGAGTATATTTGTCTTTCTAGATATTTCAACGAGTGACTACTCAAATATTTGTCTTTTTAGAGATTTCAAATGGACTGGCACATACGGATGTATATACATATTTTAGAGTGTAGATTCACTCATTTTGCTCCGTATGTAGTCACTTGTTGAAATCTCTAGAAAGACGAATAGAATATTTAGGAACGGAGGGAGTACACATATGAAGCAAAATGAGTGAATCTACACTCTAAAATATGCCCGTTTGAAATTTGTAAAAAGACAAATATTTAGGAACGAAGGAGTATAATTTTGTGCATGCCACATGGACCCGGATGATGAAGAGGCTTCTGGCAATGCTCTCAAGCTTCCATCATTTGTTTACATAATTGATGTACTATACAAATAATTTTCTAGCAACATGAAATTGTACAATGGTGTGAGCTTTCAGCTTTTGTTTCGCGTGTCTTGCCATCGATGCTCTTTCGAAAACAATAAAAAACTAACTTCCTTGCTAATGCATGTCAATTATTAGCAGATCAGAGCTAATAATTACATCACAACTGAAGACAGAGTTGTGAGAAGGTGTTAAATTAAAATTGATCCATGCTTTCATTGGCAGCAACGCCCCCCAGCTCTGTCTAAATCAACAAGGCATGTTGGGAAAAAAAGTAGATGTCTGGAGCATGCAACATTCCGATCATTTTGTGCACTTCCACTAAAATAGAGCTGAGCGTCCCTGTTCCAAAGATATTAAGTGTGATTATGATAATAGAGGACTGTTGATGAAACAATAAACACACAAATAGAAGCCGCTCACCTTTGCAGTCTCTCCTAAGACTAACTAGTTGGAGAAGATTAGGCTCGGAGTTGGATGAGGAGGATAGAGCAAAACCAATCTCCCTTTGTGCCGTCGCACTGAAATGTAGAGACGTTGCCCATGTGACATTTTAGTACAATTGCACAAAACACTCTTAAGAAAAAGTGATTTGTGCAGTTCACCAAAAGGTCGCAATAGCAACAAGGTGAAATGGATAGCTCTGTTTGCAAAAAAGAGGTAGAAAGGAAACAATTACTGGCCAATAACAGTTGATGACACATGCGACGACAAAAAAGAAGCATATTCCTTGCCCTAAGGGAAGATAACAACATGGTTGTGTTTGTCTAAAACGGTGTGAGGACGAGAATGCAATATGGAAAGTACGCTGGACGAGCTACGTTTTGGGAAAAGAACTATGGAAGATCCACATGCAGCGACGTGGGAAGACGGGCAGTGGAGCAAGGCCGGAGGGGATACATGGAGGTCGTCGGGATGTAACTAGATAAGCGGCGGCGGGCGGAATCTGTGAGCAGGTGGCATAGGCCCTGCCGCGCTAGAGCTTGGTCAGAGAGAATGGCGTGTACCGCAGATCGGGACGTGCTGCCTCGGCACCGTCAAACAGAGAAATGAGCACTTCCTCCCTTTCCCCCGGCGGACGGGATGCGGCCGGATCAGTGACCAACAGTGAGAGAGAGAGAGGCCACCGCACTCCCTTTCCTCTAGTGGACGGGATGCGGCCAGATCAATGACCAACGGTGAGAGAGAGAGAGAGAGGCCACCGCAGCCTTTTGTGAGATACTCTGAAGAGCGACGAACCAGGCACGCAAGGCTCCATTGTATATAGTGAGCGGACTACCTTTTTCTCCATAAAAATCATTTTATATTCTATGTACGTGCCATTGAGCGCTATAACTTTATTTAAAAATAACGCGGCAACGCGTCAAGTCGAACTTTGTTTTGTGCAGGCGTGGTACACGACCTCCCTAGGTAAACAACCGCTACATGCATTCAAATTAGCACGTGGGCTGCCATTTCGTAAGGAAATGAGCTCCACCGTGTACCCGCGTGGGTGTGGCTGGGCACGAAGCGTGAGTACGTGCACGGTGGACCTATTCTCTTCTTGTATACGTACACCACCTACGTGGGGTTGTGTGAGAGAGATACAAACCTAGAGAGATATAGTGGTGGATTCTTGAGAGTTTTTTTTGGGGGGGTCAATCAAAAAATGTAACATATGCAATGTGTGTGAAATAGAGTCCTGGATATAACATATATATAGAGGGGGCGATCCACGAGAAGAGAGTGGAGGTATCATCGGCTTGAGATGTCCATAGAATCGAAAAGAGTGATGATGTGTGTGTGTGCGCACGCGATCGATAAAGAGTGCCATCGAATTTGTGTGTGCCCACGTCAAAGATATAGAGTGGCTGGCCTACTGGAACGTGAGAGGGGACATGTGCAGTTTTTCTCTGTGGCATGGATACCTACCTGCAGCGCTTGACTATCTGTGTGTGGTGGGGGAAGAGGGAGGCCCAATTAACTATAGAGGTACAATGGCTGGTATATGTGTGGAGGAGGAGAGAGGCCTACCTCATGTATTAAGGAGATCGATCTTCCTCATGTATTAAGGGAGATCAATTGGCATCCATGCATATGTGCAGGAGAGGAATAAGGTTGGGAGAGAGACGGAGCTAGAGTGTTGGAGGGGGTGGTAGTGGAGTTGCTTCTAACAAATGGTGGGATAGGCTTGCTAGACAAACGGAGGGCACACCCGCAATATCAATAAGAAAGGAGATGGCTGCTTGTTGTCTGTGCACGTGCATGTGAGAGACGAGTCAGGAGGCATGCACGAATGATGAGGGGGGATGATGTGGCTGTGGTAAGCAGACATAACTACATAGGAAGATCAATCACCCTTTGTTAGAGAAAGGAGAGACATAACTTGTGAGGTACGCCGATCGATGGGGGGGTAGTTAAAGTCGATCTAGGTATATGTTGGGAGATCGATCGGTATACATGCATGTGTGTGTTAGAAGCAAATGAGGCACGAGGAGAAGGATAGAGAGAGAGGAATGCATGTAGGAGGTGGTACGAGAGGCATACTATATCGAGCGGGGAGGAGTGTGCGAGTATGAGAACGATGAAAAGAGTGGTGGGAGTGAGGCATGGACGGTGACAAGAGAAGAGGGGAAGCTTGTGTTTGTGCTAGGCACACCTGGCTAGGGAGGCATATCGATCGATGTGTGTCGTAAAGAAGGAGTTGGGGGGCCTACACACACCGTCGGTGAATGACCTAAAGTGAAAAGACGAATTTGCGCGATGGAGCTAGAGAATGTTGAGGGAGGGTGAGAGGGATGCGGGCGTGTGCATGCACACGAGAAAGTTAGCACTAGCTACAAAGATAAGAGGGTTGTGTGGGTGTAAAAGACGAATAGAGATCATATATACTTCATTATAAAAAGCGAATTCAGATATTTGAAGAATTTATCATAGTGTTTTAAACCGACGCATGTGTGAATATATATATAACGGTGATACACATGGTGTGTTTATGAACATGTTATACTTCATTTAATATATTTTATCTCTACTCTTATAAAAAACGGAGTTGTTGATGATGGTGTGCCTGCCATCCTGCATTATAGGCTGTCTGATTTATATCTGGCGGATAGCAAGGAAACTATGATGGTTGAAGTTGGCAACAATCATGATTGTAGATTCTTATTGAAATAGAGAAACGAATTCAAATTTAGTTCGAATTGCAGCAGTAGTGTAGACATTTGGAATGCACTAAAATGTTGGTATGAGTAGGTTATATGCATTATACAGCAAGCGAAAAAAATTAATCGGACATAACATGGATTCATACTCCCTCCTTCCATCTATATAGGGCGTAATGAGATTTTTAAGACCGCCTTTGACTATTGACAAGATTAATAGTACATGACATGCACAATGTGAAAATTATATCATTGAAAGAACCTTTCATAGACGAAGTTAGCGGTGTGCTTCGTGTAAGTCACATGTCATATATCATTGCTATAATATTTGGTCAAAGTTAGCATCGAAAAACGCATTAGGCCCTACATAGATGAAAGGAGGGAGTAGCTTTGAATAGCATTTGTATAGTAAAATGGGGCAAGACTCTCTCTTTGTGTGGTGTGAATAGTTTTATTTTTTTTTGTTTTCTTTTTGGTTGAGGGAAGTGCGAATTGATTTGGTACGTACAAGTACAATATTACTACACATTAGGCTTGTCCCTAAAATTCAACCCGCGTCTTGTTATATCCCGAAAATTCAGATATTGTGCTCCCATAACTGGCGCCTTCACAACCCGCGCCTTGCTATCCTGAAATTATAACGCGCGCGAAAACTCCCTCCAGCTGCCAAATCCCGACACGCGTAATCCCCCTTCTAACCCTGAGCCGAAAGGGCCGCTAGTTCAAATCGGTGGGTGGTACTTTTGTAACACACCCTACATTTTGGACAAGCGCGTCCCTAACTCATGCTTCACCCCCTCCCATCGCTCCCTTTTCGCCATTCGAAATACCAGGACGCCATAACCTCTCCGCTCCAGCCACCAAACCCCACCCTCCTCCGTCCGCCATGTCACCGCTGCCCAGCCGGAGCCTCTTCCCCGATGACGTCGTCCACCGCAATAGCTCGACGTCCCTCCTCCACCTCCCTGGATGAGGATCCGTCGTCCATCTCGCCATCCCGCCGGTTCAGCCACCCCGTCCTCCACCTCCGAGGAGGTGCTCCGATGATCGCCTCGTCTATCACGGCTGCTCCATCCCCACAGCGCCGCCTTAACCAGCTCCACCGGAACCGCAGCATCCTCACCGACTCCTCGGACGAAGCCGAGGCCTACTCGGCGCCTCAAAGAGGTTGTACACTCATCGCATCGCACCTTCTCCTTAACTCGACCTCCCGGCGCCGATGGTGCTCCATCCTGCACCCCCATGGAGCGTCTACCTTGAAGCCGGCTCCGCGGGAGACATCTCCACGGCGGCTCTCCCCCAGTATGAGGCCCCTTCGGCGGTGGCGTCCATACCAGCCGGATCTGCTGCTGCTGCTCCGGCTCTCGCTCGCACTGCTGCTACTGCTGCTCCGGCTCTCGCTCGCTCGCCCAGCTGCTGCTCCTGCTCTCCCCCTCGCTTGTGCTGTTGCTCTGCTCTGATTAAGCCAAACTTCAGTCGACTGAATCGACTTTTGGGTCAGTCAATTTTTAGGGGCTGGGGGGTGCTCGCCAGTGTTAAGGAAGAACCACCCGCAGCGGGGACGGGGGCTCGCCGGAGAGGTACCCCACTATCTATCTTAGGGTTCAGGGTGGGGGCAGGGGGCCTAGAGGGCTGGCCGGGGCGGCGGTGGCGAGTTGTTTCGGGGTGGCTAGGCGGCGCTAGGGCCGGCGGTTCAGCCGGTGGTGGCTGGCGGCTCAGGGGGGTGCAGGTTGAAGATGAACTACAGGCCCGCCCTAAACTGCATGTCAAGTGCCTCTTTGCTACCATTGCGTTCAGTTTCGACAGTAGCATTCAGATTCCATAGTAAATTTCAGTTTCGACAGTTAAGTTCAGAGTCAACAGTTTTTACCTCATCTATTGTAGTCAGGTGGTTTTTGGTGATGTTAATTTTACATCCATCTTACATCATCTATTGGAGATGTTATTAGAATCCCACTTGAGATTGATGATGTCTGTCTTGTGCTGCTTCAGCCTTGACGTCTTACGGCTCATCGGAGCTGCTCCAACGACAGAACGATCCATCACAATAGAGTAGTGCCCTGGACATCGTCTACAGATTCCTTAGATCTTCCTCCACACCTCCGACAGCCACCTCTACCTCAACTGCTTCAGCAACCAACCCAATGATGTTGAGGTCGACACGGCTACGGTAAAGAGGTTGTACACTTGTTGCATCACTTATTACTATACATTCACATCGATCCATTAGGGCTATTTTGGTTCAACGGAAAAACGTCGATCCACTGGTTGTTACCATCACTCTAAATTTCTGCATGCTCTCCTTACATAATCTCACCATATTTTTTTCGTATGCATGTCAGATATTGTACACAGTCATGCTGAACATGTAGAGAAAAAGAGAAGAGTTTTGCGCGGCAATACAATGTCATGCAGACATCGCTCCATGGTGGGTTCAATGGCAAACCCTCCCCATCCCTCTCTAGATTGTAATACAGAGGAAGATATCTGTTCTGAGGCGGATTCATACGCCGCAGACCACTCCTATTTACCCCCAAGGTGTTTTCTCTACGTTGGCATGATGATGTTAGTCATATCATGCATATGTTGCCTTGTAGTGCCTACTTTTCACATCATGTATGTCATCTGCTTAGTTTAGACATGTTCTGTAATGCCACCTGTTTAGTTTCTATATCATATATGGGAATTATGCAGTCTCATGTCTTTTAGCGAGCCATAATATATGTGAAATGTGCAATGTCATCCTGTTGAACCAGGCATCATATTTTTGAATGATATCTTGCCCATCCTTTTCTTCATTAGATTTCCATTTGTCGACAATGTTTGTACATTAAACTACTCTTCCTGTGCATCAGCCATTTGTGCGGGAGATGGAAAAATCTGGAGTGAAAACAAGGCCTTCAGAGCAGACAGTGCTACCTGTCGAAGCAGATCTCTTGTTGGGTCCCAATAGCTCCTCAAAGATGGATTCAGAGACAGATGACCAGTCCTATTCCCCTACTGAGGTGTATGCTCTAACTTGGCATTGTTATACTGCTCATATCATGCATACGGTGTCTTGCATTGCATAGTTTAGACATCATATACCCAATATTCAACACCATGTTCTTAGTTCAGACATCATATTGAATGCCCTCCATTTAGCATATAAATCACATATGTGAATTAAATGATGCGATCCTGATTACTTAGATAACATGTAGGTGAATTATGTCATGCGATCCTGTTTAGTTATTCATCATATCTTTGAATTATGTTATGCTATGCTATCCAGTTTAGATAGACATCATATATGTGAAATTATGTCATGCTATCTGTTTTAGTTAAACAATATACATGTCAACTATTTCATGCCCTCTTTTTTCCACACTATCTATTGCATCTGTCTCTCATACAATGTCTGTACATTCAACTATGTTTCCTGTTTATCAACCATTTGAGTTGGAGCGGGTGATGCCAGTATCTAGCGGAATAAAAACACGGTGTTCAAATAAAACAGTGCTACCTCTTGATGGAGATAGCACCCCGGTTGTACATGCACAAGAACCAGCCCTACCACACATAACCCAAACTCTCGCAGATTGTACCCCTACTGCGATAGACAGAGAACCAGCTTCACCCAATCTAACCCCAACCCCAGCCGATAGTAACCCAGTTCCTGTTGACACAGTACCATCTCCACCACAGAGCTTCCAAACAAGAGCAGTTAGTAAGGTAGCTCCAGTGCCCAAAGGGCCAGTACTATCATGACGAACCCCAACTCCAGTAGTTAGTACGCCTATTCCTGTGGAGGAAGCACAACCAGCTAGTCATAGTTTAGCATCTATCGCATTTGATGTTGTTAAATCGTATGTGCGTATCTTCCCATCTTGGAAATATTATACTGAAGATGAAGGAAAATGCGAGTTGTAGGTGTTTGTCCAAGAGTTATGTGTAAATAATGTTATTCATGGCAATTACTTTGCTTCGTCCCATACATCCTACCTCCATGATGGTTATAATACAACAAATTTTCCCATTTTTCTCTATAGAGAAGGACCGATTTGGAAACTCAGGATGAGGTAACCTGTGCTAATACCTCTGCTATCTTCAAGAATGCTTGGTGGCAGTATCAGAATTACCGGAAGAAAACATACTTCACCGGCAAAGAAACTCATCAAATTCCCTTACGTTCTCCTAAGACACATTTACTGGACAATGACTGGGAACGCCTTGTTCTGTACTGGTCCCGAACCAAGAATGTGGTAAGGTCTATGAGCTCACTTTCTATTTTTAAGTATTTTATTCTTGCGTCTTACTGTACTCTGTTCATGTAGAACCAGTGCCTAAACCTGAAGAACAACTGTTATAATTTAAGATTCCATTGCTATCATAGTTCAAAAAAGCGCTAGGTGTTAATTGTGCGTTTTGCCACCGCCTTGCGCTTTACTGACCAAAGCGCATGCTTATGCGCAGTTATGCACAGATTATGCGTAGTTATGCGCAATGCGTTTTGCCAACGCCTAGAGTTTAGGCGCGCTTAAGCGCTCGCTTAGGCGCGCCTTTTTTAACTATGATTGCTTTGCTCTTGTATCACTGTATTTACTCTTACAAACTTATTTTTAAATTGAAGGATCCAATCGAAACTCCAATGGCACAGCAGGTATGTTCACACATGTTTCTTTAACAGGTTTGCTCTTATCAATAGCTCTGTTGATTTCAATTTCAATTGTGTATACAGTTGACTTTCATATCATGAACATTACTAGCATCACAACAGAGCCAATAGTGTTGTTGTACATGTAGAACCGTGGTACCCATCTGAAATCTTGTTGTGCCGTGTAGTTTCCCACGCTTTGTATTCTTTCACTGCTGCTTTGTCTTCAACTGATATGATTTGAACCGTGTCTCTATTTTGATTTGGCAAGACAATGCAGTGACCATAGGACACAGATATATGTTTGTTTGATGCTTTTATTATGTACTAGTACCTGGCAATAGAAGACTTGGTAGTTTAATCCTGTTCACCTTACTAATGAACTGGTTCACCGAAATGAGTTTCATATACTAGTACATGCTAAACTTGTTATGTGTCTGCTTGTTTCTTCTGTTAGAATGCTGACAGAATATTGTGGAAGAGTGCCTTATTAAGCAATGGTAAAGGAAGTAATGCAGATATGGTTCAGGATAGTGACACATCCTTGTTGGTCTCCAACAAAGCTGATAAAATAGCTAAGGAAGACTATCTTGAAGACAGCGAGACACCCCAAAGTCCTATCTTGGTTTAGTGTTCAAGTTACTAGGCACTACCGCTTGCACAAGCTATTCAAACTCACTGTCTGAATCAGTTTGGTTTCTTGACTCTCAACTACAAGCTGAAAGACATCGATCAGTTGTGCTGCGACAAGAAGCGGAAGGACTGCGGAAGTCCCTGGAGCATTCAAATGCATACTTTCTAGTGCAATAGCAAGCGTTGGAGGATTTTAGCGCCAAACAGGACAAAGCTAATCAGCTTGCTAAGCTTATTGCCAGCATGGTGGATACCCAGGATAACGTTTCTTGAGCTCTTCTGAAGTTGTTTCAGTTATGCTCTTGTTTTGCTGCCGCGTTTATTTGCACTGGTGGCCAATTTTGATGGCCAGTGTATGTAATATGCTGCTTTGTTCCCTATATTTGCACTGGTGGCGAACTTTGATGCCCAGTGGATGTAATATGTGTAATAGCAGTAATAGGCTAGCCTTAATTGCTTGCTTATTTATTTCCTTATTGTCTTGTTTAGTTGTTTGCTTGTAGTCACTGCAGTTCTATTTCTGTGTTTTTCTAGTGGCCACAGTAGCCTATTTTTGGTAACTAGGCCAAAATAATCATGGCAACACACGGACTGTTGTAACCATGGGTCTCCTGCAGGCCGTATGATCCATGGGCCTTCGTCCGGCCGTAGGATCCATTGGCCTTCTATATGGGCCGTAGGATCCATCGACCTTATATACGGGCCTTAGGGTCCATGGGCCTTCTACTGGCCGTAGGGTCCATGGGCCTTCTACAGGCTGTATGATCCATGGGCCTTCTACGGGCCGTACTATCCATGGGCCTCATACGGGCCGTAGGATCCATGGGCCTTCTACGGGGCGTATCATAATTTCGCCAATCATGGGCCGTACTATTCGTGGACCATAATGGGCCATTAATAGGTCGTATTTGATAACTCTATGAAAACAACCCAATGGGTTTTTTTACATGAAAATGGCCCAACGTATTAACGGTCCACAAACGGGCCGACTGTAACGACGGGCTGAATTTGGCCCACAAGCAGAAAATGATAGTGACGGGCCGTATGTAACCGAATGCGGCAAATGAGCCCAAGAATCAATGGGCCCTGAGAAGGCCAAAAGATAACTTGGGCTGGAAATGGCCCAATGGAAAAATGGGCCGTTAATGGGTATAAAGTGATACACTGTTCATTACGGGCCAGTTTCACCACGGGGCGTTAATGGGCCAAGAGTTACAAAGGTCCTCATATGGGCCAAAAGAAGTCATGGGCCACACATGGGCCGGAAGTTAAAACAGGCTGAATCATATTGGACGGCCCAAATGACGCTACTAGGCCTAATTCGGATACGGTGTAACGGGCCCTGGGTTAGCGGGCTGTAAATGGGCTATATGCGAACAAGCCGTTAACAGGCTTTCCGTGGGCCAGGCCGCCACCATTTGACCAAGTCAAATGGGCCGGCCTTTTCACAGGAATGGGACTCTGTTGGGCCGTGCCATGTGTCGCCGCATCATAGGCGACTTCGGTCCCATGAACGGATGACATCTGTCCCAACGGTGAGCCGACACGTGTTTCCTCCAGCCAATGATGATTTTACACGTGGAAAATCCCCATTGGTTGGGGCTGTTAACGGGTTATCGGATCCAAAACCTGACCTGATAGCTTAACGGCGTTCCGTTACGGTGGATTCCACATGTCAGTCACCCTTGACGAACGCACTTCTGTGACGCGCGATTTATCGTCATGGAAGTGGACACTTCTGTGATGATAATTTTGGTAATGTCATGGAACATTTCTACGACAGCACAGGTATGACTATCTTGATTCTATCATAAATTTGTCATGGATGTACATGAATGACAAAAAACACGACCTACTGTGACAAACACGTATCATCATGGAAGTGTATTTTTTTGTAGTGTATATGTGTCACATCCCTAGTTCTGACAATGCCTAGTGCATGCATTAGAGTGTTACATCATGTTTAAATTTCATTTAAACCTGAGATGGGGATTGACTAAGCCCTAGCACCAAATGAATTCAACTAGGGTCAAAATAAAACCTTTTCATTGAACTCAAAATGTCCTCTAAAAATATTCAACATTTCTGGGTTGAGGTGGAAGCATCTACCAAAAATGGTTTATATTTTTGCAGGACATATTTGGTCACTGAATTAAATCATATAGTATTTTCATTTGGGCATTTAAATTCTATTAAATATTTCAAATGCTCAAATAATCATAAACTAAAATGTTTACTGTTGGATATATTCTAAACAGTAGCCATGATTAGTTTCATGATTTTTGAAAGTGTCTGAGTATTTTTAATAAAGCCCTAAATTTACAGAATAATAGAAAACTGAGATAATTAGAAAAAGAGAGAGAGAGAAGGAAGTTACCTGGCCTTACCGTGCAGCCCACCAGAGCCTGGCCCAGCTCCATCTGGCCGGCCCAGCCGGCCCAGCCCACCTCCCCCCTTGTCCTCTTCCTCCTCTGCCAGGAGGACGAACAGAGGCGAGGCGTGGCGCGCGCCGACGCTGCCTCGGCCACCTCCTGCTTACCTGCTCGCCGCTGGAGGCACCCGAGGGAGCCACGCACTCCCCCTCGCCCCCTGCACCTCCCCTCTCTTCCCCTGGACCCCGTTCCCTCCTCTGTTTCCCTCCCGCGCACACCACCGAGCGGAGCTCGCCGTCATCGTCGCCGTACCCATGGCCACCGGCCACCACACGCAATTCCGACGCACCCAGAAGCTCCGCCACGTTGTCTTCTTCATCTTCGATGAGCCACGCAAGCCGGGAGGGCCCGGAACATCGCCATCGCCGTCGTCTTCCACCTCGGGCTCCGACCACCGCCGCCGTTGATTCGCCGTCTCCACCGCCTCCCCGAGCACGCCGACCTTCTCTTCGAACTCCCCGTGAGCCCCTGTCCATTTCCCCTCTCTCCCCGTGCCCGTCCGCGCCTTCTAACCACCCCGGCTGTCGGAGCCGACCGTTCCTCGCCGCCGGCGATGACGCAGACGGGGCTAGAGCCACCGTAGCTAACCCCCGAGCACGGCAACGTGCTCAGCACCCTTCCAGGAGCCGAGCGCGCCCACCCGTGCGACCTGCCGTGCCCCCTAGCGCCAACCCCGACTTCGCCATGCTCCGGTCGCCGCCGCGGGCCCCGTTCCGGTGAGCTCGGGCCACCTCAGCCCCTGCCGTTTGCACAGATGGATGCGGGCGACTCCCAGCTACGCGTAGAGCCCCTCAGTCGCCGATTTGGTCGCCGAAGGAGCGTTTCCGACGCCCTCCGCCGTTGCTGGCGTCGCTGGCGACAAGCCGCGGGTCAACTCCGGCGGGTTTGACCCGGGGTTTGACCCCCTGACGTGTGGGCCCAGGCGCCTGCTAGATTAGTGTTAGATTAGTTAGCGCTAATTAACCTAGCTAATTAGATAGGCCACTGACATGCGGGCCCCGCCCGGCTAACTAAGTTAGTTAGGGCTAACTAACCTGGTTAGTTGACTGGGTCACTGACCAGTGGACCCCACTGGTCAGGTTTGACCTGAATCTGCCCCGTTGACCTGATGACGTCAGGATAAGGTCATGCTGACGCAATAATTCCTTTCTGGAATTAAAATAAATTAGGAAATAATTTATGAATTCCAGAAAATTGTATAAACTTCTAAAATTCATAGAAATTCAACCGTAACTCCAAATTAAATAAATTATATATGAAAAATTATCAGAAAAATTCAAGGAATCCATCTGTACCATTTTCATGCATGTTAGAACAACTTATCACTACTGTTTAGGACAAATGAAGTGAATGACATTTGAATATTCACATATGGAGTTTGAATTTGAATCTTGTATTCAAACCAACTTCATTTAATCTGTTGCTAGTTGCATTAGCTCAAAACACATTCATTTTGCCATGTCATGATCATGCATCATATTGTGCATTGCATTGATTGTGTTCCTTTTTGTGCTGCCGGTATTTGTCCCCTCTCGATAGACGTGATACCGATGACGTGATCATTGACACTGATGAAGACTCAATGTTATCTTCAGAAGTGCCAGGCAAGCAAAACCCCCTTGTTCATTCCGATACAATCCTACTCTCTCGCTCCTGCTCTCTTTTACTGCATTAGGACAACAACGATTCAACTGTTACTTGCTGCGGTAGCTGAACCCCTTTATCCTTTGCATGACCTGTCATTCCACAGTAAATAGATGAAACCCACTAGCATGAGTAGGAGTTGTTTGAGCCCTGTTGTGCCTACTCATTCCTGCTTGTTTGTCATGCCTGCTACTGCTTAGAGTTGAGTCAGGTCTGATTCATCAGGGATGAATCAGAGGTGTGTGAACATGTCCTACCATGTGTGAGCTAAGTGTGTGAACACGATTTGGTAAAGGTAGCGGTGAGAGGCCATGTAGGAGTACATGGTGGGTTGTCTCATTGCAGCCGTCCTCAGGAACTGAGTTCTGTGTTTGTGATCCATGATTCAGCTACTACCACGCATTGGGCCCGAAACCAATGGACCCTCTCGGCTTCTTGATCACCCTTGTCCTCTGTCCAGGAGTTGCAAGTAGTTTCTGGTGTTTGTAGTATGCTGGAGGCCGTGCGCAGCGCTGACCATAGGGGTGGGTTGTGATGCGGTAGGCACGTGGCACGGTGTACCGGGCGCCCGTTTGGTGTCTCGGGAACCCTGTTCACATCGTTTGGGGCTGTGAGCGAAACTCCGGCCGGATCTCCTCATGGATGGAACCCGAATAGGCGATAAACTTGGACTAGAGACTTAGGTGATTAGGTAGGTCGTGGCCGACACCCACGTTGGGCTTCCGCTTGAAGGTTGCCGAGTACATGTCGTGTAAACGGCGGTAAGTGGTGAGAGCGTGTGTGAAGAAGTACACCCCTGCAGGGTTAATATGATCTATTCGAATAGCCGTGTCCGCGGAAAAGGACTTCTGGGTTGCTTATATCAGTTCATAGACAAGTGAAAGTGGATACTCTAAAATACGCAAGATAAGCGTGAGTGCTATGGATGGCGTTCTCGTAGGGAGACGGGAGCGGTTCCATAGTGGTGTATTGGTATGGTGAATATGTGGACTCGTGTGCGCCACCTCAAAAGAGTTACATTGCAGTCGTAGTTTAGGATAGCCACCGAGTCAAAGCTGGCTTGCTGCAGTTAAACCCCACCATCCCCTTTGTTGATAATGATGCATATGTAGTTAGTTCTGATGTAAGTCTTGCTGGGTACATTTGTACTCACGTTTGCCTATTTTATGTTTTTGCAGAGAGACTTCAGTCTCACTATTAGTTCCGCTTGGACTTCGACGTTTAGCTTGTTACCTCAGCTACGATCTTGTGCCCTTGGCAGGATCTGGTAGATAGTCAGGCTTCTCAGCCTTTTTCATTTATAGTTGTCTGTACTCAGACATGATAGCTTCCGCTTGTGCTTTGATTTGTATGCTCTGATTGTTGGGTCATGAGACCCCTGTTTGTAATATCTCGCTCCTCGGAGCCTAATGAATAAACTACTTGAGTCGTAGAGTCATTTTGTGATACCATGTTGTATTGCACATATCGAGCATATTGTGTGTATGTTATTGAAATGCTTGGTATGTG
Source organism: Triticum dicoccoides (assembly GCF_002162155.2). Classification (NCBI taxonomy): domain Eukaryota; kingdom Viridiplantae; phylum Streptophyta; class Magnoliopsida; order Poales; family Poaceae; genus Triticum; species Triticum dicoccoides. Next base: position 338,406,247 of record NC_041383.1, on the reverse strand, counting down.
TGGGATCTGACTATCTAGTTGTTTATCTTTAGTAGCCTCTCTTACCGGGAAATGTCTCCTAGTGTTTCCACCGAGCCATGGTAGCTTGCTACTGCTCCGGAACACTTAGGCTGGCCGGCATGTGTCCTTCTTCGTTCCTGTGTCTGTCCCTTCGGGGAAATGTCACGCGATGAATACCGGAGTCCTGTTAGCCCGCTACAGCCCGGTTCACCGGAGTCCTGCTAGCCCAGTGCTACAGCCTGGATTCACTCGCTGATGACCGACACGTTCGATGCTGGGTCATGGATGCCTGTCCCTGTAAGTCTGTGCCACTTTGGGTTTACGACTAGCCATGTCAGCCCGGGCTCCTTATCATATGGATGCTAGCGACACTGTCATATACGTGTGCCAAAAGGTGCAAACGGTCCCGGGCAAAAGTAAGGCGACACCCGTGGGAATACCGTGCGTGAGGCCGCAAAGTGATATGAGGTGTTACATGCTAGATCGATGTGGCATTGAGTCGGGGTCCTGACAATATGTGTCCAGAATCATCAGTTTGCATGGAGTGCCAAGAACTATCACTTCTGACCGAGGTTCTCTCTTTACCTCAGCATTCTGATCACGTCTCCATCAAGCTTTGGGGACTGCACTAAAGTAACCGCTTATCACCCTCGGACAGACGGGCAAACTGAGCGAGTAAATCAAATACTTGAAGATATGCTCCCAGCATGTGCTTTGGCTCAAGGACCCAAGTGGGAATATTGTCTGCCGTATGCTGAGTTCTCTTACAACAACAGTTTCGAGACCAACCTCAAGATGACACCATATGAAGCTCTGTATGGTCATAAGTGTCGCACTTTGCTAAACTGGTCTCAAACCATAGACAGCCGCATTTCGGAACCGATTTAATGATGGAGGCTGAAAAGCAAGTCAGGGAGATCTGAGATAGACTACAATTGGCAAAATCCGGACAAAAGAGCTACTATGATTCCAAGCACCGACATATCAGTTTCGAACCTGGAGATTATGTTTACCTCCGAGTCACACCCGTGCAAGGTGTCAAGAGGTTCTAGACCCGAGGAAAGCTTGCACCCAGATATATTGGCCAATTCCCAGTTATGTCGAGAGTTGGTACAGTGGCTTATCAGTTCGAACTACCACTGGAATGGTCAGAAGGAGGTGTATCTCGCCACCCGAGAAAAGGACTGACATGCCAGAGCTAGAGCTTGCTAAGGATTTGACTTATGAGGAAAGACCGTTCCGAATATTGGAAGAAATGGAAAGAGTCACCCGCGGTATGGCAAATAAGTTTTATAAGGTACAGTGGGAGCATCACACCGAGGAAGAAGCAACCTAGGAAAGAGAGGACTTTTTAAGAGCATCATATCCAGAACTGTTTTCCCAAGCAACCAAATCTCAAGGACGAGATTCATCCTAAGTAGGGGAGGTTTGTGACACCCTTGTTTTTGCTAGTTTTTGCCATCATGCTTTTCATCTGCCTTTTTCTTTAAAGTTGAATTTCTGATTTAATTCATTTGGACTTGCACTTGGGCATTGTTTTGATTTTCACCCAAGTGACCTCTCTCCCCTCTCACAACCTCTCTTGATCTCCCAGCATCATCAACATGCTTTGGAATATTTTTCTTATAAAGAAAATATTCATTTTCCTCTTTAAAATGGTATATTTTCACTTCCCTTCCAAAGCAACCCCTTTGTTTCTTTCTCACAAAATCTGAGAAAATTCCCACACACCCTTTAGACAGTTCCTCATCACCCTATGCAAGAATATCATATGGTCATGTGACCAAATTTTGCTAGGGAAAATCATTTGCATTGTGCCCTGAAAATACACTTTAGAAAGGAAGTGTATTATTCCTTGATCCAATGAATAGCTTCATTACCCTCCTAAGAAAGCCTTAACCCCAAGAGATTATCCCTAAACTCCTTCTAAAACCCCTCCAAACACAGTGCACAAGTTGTTGTCCAGAAACTTGTTGTTGAGCTCTTGTTCAATCAGGTCGGCCTGGCAGTGTGCCATCTCATCTCCTAGACCAAACACTGCACGGATAACACACTAGGCAAGCTCTGGCATCGCCTGGGCATCATGTTGGCATAGTTCGCGTGGTGACCGCATGTGGACATGGGCACTGGCATATGTTCAGCGCGCTCTGCGCTGCGCCCGAGCCCCTGTTTAGTGCGTGCCTGTCATAGCGCTCGCCTCCGATTGCCACTCCGCGCCACCAGCTTCAACCCATCACCCTTGACCCCTCCCTGCAGCTCGCCGATGCCCGAGGCGCCATAGCGAGCATGGGCACGTCACAGCCAAGCGCACAGTGCGCCCGTGGCTCTGTCTCCATCCTCACTCGCGCCCTGTGCTCGTCTTCGAGCTCCCATAGTGGCCGCATGAGCCCTAACCTCTTCTCCACCTCCCTCTAGTGCTCCTCGTCGCCGTGCACCGCTCCTAGAGCCCTCCGGCAAAGCCGAGACCCTCATCCCCTCCGCCTATAAATAGATCTCTCCCCTAGCTTCTCTGAGCATCTCAACCCACTCAACCAACCTCCACAATGTGGTAGATAAGCCGCAGCCCAGCCGGGCAGGCCGCCGTCCCTGACCCAAGTTCGCCGATGATCCCCTTTGCTGCTCCCCACCTCGTAAGTGCCCCTCAAGCTCCATATTCTTCTCCAGCGACTCCCTGGGGGTCCACTGGTGTTGGTTGACCCCGTTGGAGTCACTGGAATCGCCCATCCTTGTTGTCTTCTTCATCTCTGGTGAACTCTGTTCACAGCCGCTGCTCGAGGTGTCATTTCCGAGTTGCTCCGACCACCTCTCTCCAAGCCACGGGTACAGGCAGGTGCGCCAGAGCCTCCTCTACCCATCCCTCCCTCTCAAATCGGCCGTCGAGCCCTCCTCACTGGAAAGAGCTCTGGTGAAGCGTCGCCATCCCATGTTTCCTCTCCAACTCTCTCCAAAACTGATGGGCGAGGCCCACTGTCAACCTATCCACTCGCTCCTAAAGTGGTACGAGTGGAGGCGTATTCCCCAAATACGTCTTCAACATCACCCTCCCCAATTTTTCATTTATTCAGATTTAAATCCATTTGACCAGTTCTAACTCCTAAACCATAAGTTCAAATGAGTTAATTCTTTTTGCATTGGTTTTGTACTGAAATTCTCTAGCAGCACACCAAATTTGAGATTTTTCCTTGCTGTCTAGAATTTCTGGTGAATTTCAGAGTGGTTTTTGATATTTTCTTTTGCTGTTTTTAATTATTTTCAGAGGGGAATTCTTGCCTTGAGGAGAACCAGGAGGAGTGTTACCCTCCTCTGTGCTAAGGCAAGCCACCACAAATATTTGCACAGTGTCATTTCTATAACTATGATTTCTCCAACTTGAATATGATTTATTTCATGCATTAAATCATTTTTATAATATTGCTTAAGTCATTGCATTTGTTATGCTAGAAGTGTTTATCTTGCTGTGGTACTTGAGTGCATGGGCTAGTTTAGTGTAGTAGAGTTACTTTGATAACATGGCAATGGTTGATAATGCTCGGGATCATTTTCATATGATGGTTAATATTCATATTCTCACCATGCTAAAGTCATAACTAAAAATGATGGAGTTTAACCAGTACCTTCATACATTCAGTAGTGCATGATGATTTTGTGAGGTTAATCATTATTATTTAAGTGATTTGTGAATATAGTTGCATATAGTTGCATGTCATATTGTTGCATGTTCATGGCATACTATGACTTAAGTTATTTTATTTCAAGTTAGAACTGATGATAATTCAACTTGAACATAATGTTGATCGAGTCATGGTGCCACTGAATCAAGCGTCCTAGTGCAACCACATTTCCCTTTATGGGAAGGCCCTTATTCTGTCCGTTGTCAAGCCTCTAGTCAGTGCCTCCAATGAGGGAAGGTTATGGGTGTGCGGTACCCTGGCCCAGTAAGCAGACATAACCTTGGGTGCCCGTTGTTGTTATGGTACCTTATCCCCGTTTTGGGTCGTTGATTGTTTTTCCACGACAGTGGCCGTTGGATGTCATTGATTGACATCGGGGCCACCCAGGACTTAGCCCGGAGGGGAGTTGGTCAGAGTGGCCGAGAGAGTGTCATGGCAATGGGTTGGTTCTATCGGAATGCCGTTGGTCCACCCGAAGTGCGAGGCCATGGATTCCATGGTGTGGGTATAGTGTGCTACCCTCTGCAGATTGTTTATCAAATCTATCGATAGCCGCGTCCTTGGTTAAGGACACAGTTCGTAGTAGGTCACACCATGGATCAACATCACAAATTAGTTTTGCACATTAAGGTTACACATATGGCACTGAGTATGTGATGATATTGATGAAACCATGAAGATGGTTGATGTTGGAACCAAAGAGTTGGTTTCGTTTGTGATTCGGGAGTGATCACCATATTGATGTTGTTGGTTATGAGGTAACCCGTTTGGTAAGAGAGTCCGAGGGACTCATTGCACAAGCATGATCACTTCATGAGTAGTATGTTATAGCCTTGCATTTAACCTACTTAATTATCATGTTATTGTTTGCCATTATGCTTTTACTTGTCGTGAGATTGCAAGTACATTCAATGTACTGACCTGGCGTGTCATGCCAAATTTGAGGAAAGACCTACTGGATCGGATTGCTTCCCGTGCCTAGGCCATGTCCCCGTCCGTGTCCCTGTGCAATGGAGTTCCGCTTCATTGTCGTTCCGCTGCCGCGTAGTTGTCGTGATTGAGGCCCCTTCATGTTCATTAAATAATGTACATACTGTTTAGCCTCATCATGTGTGCAGCTTGGCCTCGCTACCTGATGTAATATCGAACCTATGTTTCCGCTAGCATCAATAAAGCGGTTGTTTTCTGTACCAAGTTGTGGTGTGTTGCCAGAAGACTAGATCTATGGGCTGGAAATCCAAGGTAAACCGGTTGCTCTGAGCTGGGGTGCCACACTCTACCGAGTTGGGCCTTGGCCCATGGTGAGGCCACCCCTCGCGCCTCCTTTTTGTCCTTTTGTTGGGCCTGCTCTGATTTTAGGTTCGACTTGTGTAGGTTTTTTCCAGATCTATGAATTTAGCATTATCCACAGAATTACATGATTTTCAGAAAAAACCCTCCATGTTCATGCATTAATAATTCACAAACCGTGCATCAGATTTAAAAAGTTTTGTATATGTAAAATGAGTAGAATTTCGTCTAGTTTCATAATATGAAACTTTCATCCAGGTTAAAAATGTTTAAAATGTTGTTTGCATCTAATTTGCATAAATGACATGCTAAATGGTTTATTTCATATCTAAACTGTATCTCCGAATTAAATAAACTTTATATGTAAATGGGGTGGGAAAATGTCTAGATTAACATGGTGCACTTACTTTGCATGTTTAACAACAATAAAATATGCTTTAGGGAAGAACAGTACAAAATTTGAAAATTGCATATGAGGTTTCCCTGAATTGCTATGTGTGGTTTCCGGCCTCATTTAAATTGCCTAGAAAGCTAGAGTACATATGCTTCACCTCTTGACATGTTAACCAACATTTAATCTTGTCTTGTACATAAACAAGAGCAAACTGAATAATCGAATGTGGTGTTTAGTCAACATACAACCCGTTACATATTGAGCTCCACTTAATTCATATTATTGTTTGTTGCGCTTTTTCCATGCCATGCCTTATTAAAACGGACATGCATCATAGTTGGTTGTGCATCATGCCATGATTATGCTTGTGTTTTTACCATGTTGTTTGCTTCTTTCTGGCTGTGCCTCATCTTGATATTTCTGGTAACGTTGTGATTGTGAGGATCCGTTCGACTACGTTGGTTTGTCTTCTTCATGGATTTGATCTTCTTCCTAGTGGGATTTTAGGCAAAATGATCATTCCTTGGATACCACTATGATCTTTGCTTGCTAGTTGTCTTGACGCTATCGCTATGTCGCACCACCTACCACTTTTTTATCTAGCCTCCCAAATTGCCATGATAAGCCTCTAACGTTCCCATCATCCCAGCAAACCGTTGTTTGCCTATGTTATCGCTTTGCTCAGCCCCTCTTATAGCATTGCTAGTTGCAGGTGCAGTGCAGGTTGTTTCATGTTGGGACATGGATATAATGGGATATCACAATATCTCTTATTTAATTAATGCATCTATATATCTGGTAACGGGTGGAAGGCTCGTCCTCTTGCCTGGTGTTCTGTTCCACTCTTCCTGCCCTAGTTTCCATCATACCGGCGTGATGTTCCTTGATTTGCGTTCCTAACATGGTCAGGATTTATGGGCCCCCCTTGACAGTTCGCTTTGAATAAAACTCTTCCAGCAAGGCCCAACTTTGATTTTACCATTTGCCTAATAATAACTAAAGCTTGTGTAGGGATCGGTTAGCACCCGAGGATAATTAATCAACAACCCGGGCCAGTGCTCCACATGAGTGTTGGTCCAAACCGGGTAGACTGTGGGGCTACCACAGGGAAACTCGAGGATTGGTTTTACTCGTAGGTGTCCCATCCGATTGTGGCCTGAGAAGAGATACGCGTGGCTCCTATCGGGGTGTCGGCACGTCGTGAGGTCTTGCTGGTTTTGTTTTACCATTGTCGAAATGTCTTGTGCACCGGGATTCCGAGCTTGATCGAGTTGTCTCGAGATTGAGGTTTTTCCTCAATGGATCATTAGAGTTTATGATGGACTAAGTTGGGACACCCCTGGAGGGTTTAATCTTTTTGAGAGCCGTGCCCACGGTTATGTCGCGACTTGGAGATTTATAATATCATCTCTTTTCCAGGGAGTTCGGGAAGAGAACACGGTGGGATTATGTTTGACTCATAAGTAGTTTAGGATCACTTCTTGATCAGTACTAGTTTTTGAAAGTTATGCGAAGTTACACTTATTACTCTTGTACTCGTCTGTTAGCCACTATACAAATGCCTAGTGCTCGCTGCAACCTCATCACTTAACCATACCATACACATTAAGCTTTGCTAGTCTTGATACCCATGGTAAAGGGATTGCTGAGTCCTCATGGCTCACAGATTACGACAACAACAATTGCAGGTACAGGTAAAGCAATGCTTTGATGTGAGAGCGATGCTTGCTTGTTTTGAAGTTCTTCTACTTCTTCTTCGATCAATGGATAGGTTCCGGGTGGGTAGCCTGGGATTAGTAGGGTGGCTATCGTTCTTCTTTTTCATTTGATTTCCTCTGTAGTCAGATCTTGCTCTTCTGTATGATGATTGTTATGTATTGATGCATTGATGTATCCATGTTGTAGCTTGTGGCGAGTGTAAGCCTTTATCTATTATTCTTATCTATTCAGTACATGGTATGTTGTAATGATATCCATCTTGTTGTGCGCTCGAAATGCGGTTGCGCCCCAATCATGAATTCATCACATGATTGGGATATAATTGCATCTTGGGCGCTACACGAAGGTTACATGATCGATATGCTCAAGGGCAGCTGGCGAGCAAATGAAGACGGCGAGGCGCGGTAGCTGCATGTTGGGAACCATAGTGGAGGTAGGGTTGATGCCGAAGAGCGTGCATATGGCCGGGTTGAGCACGCCGGTGCCGGAGAGGGTTCTCTTGTGGATCTAGGCAAGGGGGAGCTGGCGATGGAGATTGGGTGGACTATTGAGTGAAATGGGGGCGGGCAACAGGGGATGTTGGCGACTTTGGTGAAAAAGGTGAAAAAAGGTCCCACATATTTGTGTGGAAAGGCCTATGCAAACGGTTGCCTCTAAGCGTTCGTTTGCACAAACAACATAATTACGTTTAAAATGAAGACATGCTAATTTTGAAATGAAGACGTTAGCTCATCATTCCGCCTCGAATTTTCTCCCATGGTAAGCAATCACCATTATACCACATTTTTGACTTTCCAGCACATTTCAGGTCTCGTTTGCTATACTTAAGGCATTTTTGATATTTACCATGCATTTTGGCATATAAATCAAATCCTAACCACAACTGCATGTGTTGATTAAAGGGATGAGGATTGTCGTTCGATCTTGGAGCATCCAATGATGCAGAACTACGATCCATGGGGTTTGGGTTCTGGCCAATCAGAACGCACGACTCACATCATGCGCGCAGGGCATCAGCCATGGTTTGGTAGGCACACGGCTTTCGTGAATGAACCATGTGCTATTTGAAAACATTTACATCAACTAACAACATATTCTTGTTTGAATGAATACGTGAGTTCATCGTTTGGCCTCTAATTTTTTCCACGGTAAGCAATCACTATTGTACCCTAGGTTAAATTTTCTGGTGCATTTTAGGTATAGTTTGCTATATTTGAGCCATATTTTGCATTTACAACGCATCTAGTGCACTATTCTGATCACGGGATCAGAATACTATTCTGATCACAACAAGAACTTCCCTCTGTAGGAACCCGACCTTAGGGCTATATTCGCAACCGTGTCTCCCCGCGCGAATTATTCTGATTAGTCGTGTTCTATATGATGTAAGTGTAATCTAGAAACGGTTTTTAGCGACTAAATGCCCGTTTTAAATAGGAATCTCGCTCGTTGGTGGTTTTTTCTCTCGGGTCATGATGAACTTGCGTCTTTTGCAATTTTACTGCCTGAGTTGTGCGACTTGAACTTCCCCCGATGCTAGGTTGAACTTCCGCAACCATTCCCCAAATGGGGCTTGCGATATACTGTTGGAAAGTTATGGACACGAGTATCATGACCCAAGTTAAGTTTTTTGCAAAATGTAAGCGGTTTAAGAGCAGTTTTGTAAACAATTTTTTCTTCATACAAAAAACGTGAATCGTATTTTCGATCGCATTTCTAAACAATCTATTGGAATGAGGCAAATAATATGGCGTTGGAAAGATGCTGCAAAACCGCTCCTTCCACATGTTGAAAGTTTTCTCTAAGTCCCTATGGTTAAAGAGTAATTTGGAAAATCGAAAAATTTCGCAAACCAAACAACCGAGTTCGTATTTTCGGTGTCATTTCTAAATGGCTAATCCAATTGAGGCAAATGATATGGAGTTGGAAAGTTTATAAAAATGCGCTAGTTTTTCATGTTGAAAGTTTTTTCTAATTTTGAACGGTTTAAAAGTAATTTAGAAAATGGTACAAGTTCCACCAAGTTTGTATTTTCGATCTAATTTTTTAACCGTACTTCCGAATGCAGCAAACGATATGGCGTTGGAAAGCTTGAGGAAATGCAAAACTGTTTCATATATATTGTTTCTCCCAATTATTACGGTTTTAAGTCAATTTTGAAAATGGTTAAAAATGTATTTTTGCTGTAATTTCTACAAAATTTATCGGAATGGGACAAATAATATGCCATTGAAAAGCTACGAAAAATGCGAAATTTTTCATATTGATGGTTTTCTCTGATTCCTAGCCGTTTCAAGTAATTTCAAAAATGGTAAGATCATTCGTTCTCCCTTTATCGCGAAACAGATTCTTCAAAAATGCACCGCGTGAAGAACTTGAACTTCTCGGCATGTCTACTTGAACTTCACTCTGTTTTTCACGTGATTTTTTGCTCGTAGCTCTCCATCCACTCACCGGGTTTGAGCAAGTGATATACCGATGGAAAACTGTTGTAAACACGCAACTTTCTCATGTTGATCATTTTTCATAATCGCGAAGGTTTTAAAAGTTTTTCATCTGAAATTCATTCAGTGCAGTAGTTGAACTTCCTGATGTTTTCACGTTGAACTTATGTGACATATTTTCGTTTCTAATTTCTCATCCATTTGCCGGTGTTACACAAATGATATTACTTTTGTATAAACCTCTCTTACAATAATTTTTTTTAACTTTCTCTGACCGAGGACTTGAACTTATATCAAACGAATAATTTGGACCTTGACTTTTTATTCATTTTTCTCATATTAAACACACACCATGTAGTACATGAACTTTTTCCATTTTTATAATTTGAATTTAGTTTATTTTATTTTTGGAATCAAATTACTCCCAAATAATAACTGAACTTCTTTGTGAATTGAGAGAATTATTTTAAAAAGCAAAAAACAATCTCTTTTTTGTGTTTTCGAATATGGAAATACAAGGTGAATCTCTCTCGCAAGAATTTTTGAGCTTCCTTGGACAGAGCACTTGAACTTCTTTCAACAAACCTTTTAAGCTTTTATTTTTCTATACTTTCATTCTCACCTGAAAAGCATTCCATGCACTACTTGAACTTCTTGTTTTCACTATGAACTTCTGTCAAATTTTTCTGTATACGTTGAATTACACGTAATTGAACGGCATACGTCATTTTTTGCCATTTTAAAACATACAATTGGTGGTCTGACGTGCCGTAGTATAAATTCCGAACCGTGCACGGAAGTGCACCTGAACTTCTTGCAACAAATCTTAGTTTTTTTATATACTACGAACTTCTCTGTTATTTTGAACTGAACTTCTTAGTCTTATTCCTAGAAAAAAAATATGTTTTCAAATAAGCATCAAATATTTTTTTAAATTGAACCTCACACATTTATTTTTCCTAGAAATGAGAAGAATTTGAGTTTTCCGTAAACATCAAACTACTCCTTTTATTTTAATTTGAACTTCTTTAATTTTATTCTTTAGTAACGGAGAGAAACCTGTCTTTTTAAAAAAATATTGAATTTCTCTATTTTTATAATTTGGACTTCTTGGTTTAAATACTTTCTTTTTCCATTTTTTGAAACCGTAAAACAATGTTCTTTTTATAAAAAATAAGCATCAAAGTCATGTGTTGTGTTAATGAACTTCTTTCTTTTCTTTTAGATACAAAAATTTCTGATATTTTTTTAATAAACATTGACCTACTTTGTATCTTAAATTTGAACTTCTTGGTTTAGTTTCAGAGATGAAAAAAATTTCTACTGTTTTGTCTTTTAACTTATAGGCTTTGGGGGGTTTTGCGAACTTCTAGAGTTTATTTTTGTGCAAAGTTACACACACACACACACACACACATAATAGAACAGCACCCACGCACTGATGCTCACATGTTGTTTTCCCCTTCTTTCAATATGCAATAATTTTAGGTTCCTATTGTGATATTTTTTAGAAATGAGGAAAATCTTTTTTTATATAAATTTTGAATTGCTCCATTTTTTATTTGAACTTCTTGGTTTTAATTTTATTAGCAATTAAAAACTGAGGGTTTTAGTAAACATTGAACCGCTCCATTATTTTAGTTTGAACTTCTACATTTTTTAAGGTGTGTTGTGAGTAGAATTCCAAACTTCGGCGGTCCGTGTATTTGAACTTATGCGATATTTGTAAAAAAACAGAGCTAATTTGGGCAATTTGTTGTTGTTTTGAAAATGCCTTGATTTTGTATGTGATATTTTTAAGGCAAAGGTCGACGACGTCGCTGACTTTTTCTAACTTGAATGTCTGTAATAAGAAAAATGTTGTTTTCTAGGACGTTGTCTGCTGGTCATCTTCGAACTTCTATGAAATTTAATTTTGTTGGAGCTAGAGACTAGTACATAAGCAAAGAAAGGGTACGGTGCAAAATACTACAAAATATTGCAATAATACACAAGTACATGTACAAGTACTGTACTACTCTAGCTCACAGAAACATTTCAACGAACACAAATCGTGCATGTAGAAAGATGTTTTGCACAGAGCCAATGGTTTGCTCTTTTTCACGGTCAACATGTCATGATGGCTATGTAGTGTTGTGGTGGCCCACATTAGATAAGGAGCAAGTATTTTTAGAGCGGAGGCATCTAGCTTGTACACAGCCGTGCTGGCCATGGGGAGCAATCTACTTGTAAACAGTCGTGCGGCCATTGCGAGCTCACACGGGCAGTGGGGTGCATGAGCCACCACACGCACGAGTAGCTTCGGCGGAGGACGCATCTTTCTAGCCAGCGCACTGCGACTTGCACCACAATCAGATGGGATGACGCCTTCGCGCGATTGAGGTCTGGGTAGACGCACGGCAGGAGGAGCTGCTCCAATGGAATAGCAGTTTAGGCATCCTAGGTGGTGGCACACGCATAGGGGAAGCCTTGGCTCACGGACGGAGATGAGCGGTGGCGGCGGGTGGGGAACATTGTTGGGTGTTGTGGGCAAGAACAGGGATAAAGGGACAAGCGAGCTCAACGATGGTGGAGGGGACAAGAGCAGCTGTTCCAGGGACGAGCCCTCCTCAAGAAGGTCGAGTTGGCCCTCACGAGAAGGTCAATTGGTGGTCCTCGGTGGTGGCCAAAGCCGTAGGGCAGGGCTGCTTGCGAAGATCCAGGTGAAGGGAGAGACGGGGAAGGTGGAAGTCCAGATCG
>NC_041383.1:338363519-338393915 GCF_002162155.2 Triticum dicoccoides | reverse complement strand
AGATGCGGGGCAGTTGAATGTGGCAGGCGAGCACGCCATTAGCACGCGAGCTCGGGGTGGTCGGGTGTACGAGTTCTGGAACGACGATGGCTGCATGCGAGCTTTGGAACGGCGACGCGCTGGTTCGGAAATGACGGGCGGAGCGCGCGAGCTTTGAAACGGCAGCGTGCTGGATCGGGAATGGTGACGGTGCGCGGGGGATCGGGAATGGTGACGGTGCACGGGGGATCGGGAACGGCGACGCGCTGGATCGAGAACAACGGTGGTTCACAGGGGATAGGGAACGGCGGCATGATGGATCGGGAAACGGCGGTGGTGCACGCGAAATCAGGAACGATGGCGTGCCGGATTAGCAACGGCCCCGGTGAGCGCGGAATCCGGAACAAAATCGGGTCTGTCTTGTAGAAGGTTAGGGATCTGTGTAATTTTTTCTAGTTTCTGGATCTCGGGAACACATGCCCTCCGGCCTCAGGATAAGGCCACACACGTAGGCCTTGTTGGTATTTTAATTACAGGAAATGCATATAGAGTCTGAAAATCATGAAAATCGATGTGTCACCGTGCTGTGCTCTCACGAGCCTATGGAAATTTTTTGGTAAAGTTTGGCAAAAGTTTTGATGCTCGCACCTTGAAAACCGAAGGATCTTGCAAGAAGGATCATAGTTTGCAAAAGGAGACATGGCAATCCGGACTCCAATTGTCATTGACTTCATCGTTCTGCGTCGACTTTTTTTCCATGGTAAGCAATCACCGATATACCCTAGGTTTGATTTTTCTGGCCCATTTCAGGTCTCGTCTGCTATATTTAACCCATTTTTTGCATTTACCATGCATTTAGTGCATATAAAATCAAAACCCTACTGCTACTACATGTGGGTATTACCGAAGAAGATGTACAATTCTTTTGTGTGTCGCTTTGCGAGTTTTCATCCATTGTCTGAGAAGCGGGGAGAATTTTCAAACATTTCGGCTAATAGGTGCGGCCGCCGTCGTAGGCCTAGTTGGTATTTTAATTACAGGTAACTCAGATGGAGTGCAAAAATCATGAAAATCGGTGTGTGACCATGGAGTGCTCTCACGACCCCATGGCAAAATTTTGGTAAATTTTGGCACAAGTTCTGATAATCGCTCCATGGAAACTGGAGCATCTCACAAGAAGGATCATGGTTTCCAAAAGGAGACGTGGAAACTCAAACTCCAGTGGCCAGTGACTTCAACATTTGGCCTCATACAAATTTCCACAGTACGCAATCACCATTATACCATAGGTTTGATTTTCTGGCCCATTTCAGGCACCATTTGCTTTATTTAAGCCATTTTTTGAATTAGACGTGCATTTTGTTCATATAAATCAAATCCCAACCGCAACTGCATGTGTAGATGAAAGGGATGAGGATTGCCATTCGATCTTGGAGCATCCAACGGTGCAGACGTACGATGTGTGGGGTTTGGGTTCTGGCCAATCAGAACGCACGACTCACATCAAGCGCATGGTTTGGTCGGCACACGACTTTCATGAATGAACATGTGCTATTCGCAAACCAGATTGAACTCCTCTTGTTCATACATACTGGAGTGAGATCAATTGAGTGTGCTACCTCTATGGTATAATAATCATAAATAGTTCAAATTCATTGCCTGAGCTGACAGCATATCAAGGTCAACATATTAACCTTTCTTAGATCAACAGAAGACCGGGCATAACTCACAAATTCAGTACACGTGACAGGTCTAAATTGAACGAATTAAGTTGCAAAATAGGCATAAAAGTTAGTGTGACAGCTTAATTCCCATGTGCATGGGGGAACTTGAATCATTAGGTTGACCCCGAATGAACTTAGGTTTTTTGATGATTTTATGCTTCTCTGTTTGGACGGTGTGTGATCCCTTGGCTGGAAACTCAGCAAATTCATCGTACTCATCCTCATCAACAACATCCTTGATGCCCAGTACCCTCCTCTTCCCATGCACCACTACATGATAGTTCTTATGCAAGGGGTCTGTCACATAAATCTGGGTAGCATTGCTGACAAGAATGAACGGGTCCTTGTGATATGCCATTATTGTCATGTTAACGCATGTCTTCCTCTAATCATCAACCTTTAGCTGACCAAGAGGGATCCATGTGCACCTGAATAATCCCACCTTAACTTTCACATAGTTAAGCTGCCAAATCTCTTTGATAGTTCCTTAGTGATGCATTCTATTCGAATAGAGTTGTTCTAATATGAGGTCTTCTCATCACGTTCCTCAGTGTAGAACGTGTAGCCATTAATGGCATACGCTTGGTACATCTACAGTATAGGTGATGGCTTTTGTGCCAATCACATAGCAATGTCATCCATGGATCCATGTGCCAAACGATACATCAGCCATCAGGCGTAGTGCTTATTGTGCTCCATAATATTGACATCTAACGGATGCACCATTGGTAAGAAGCTTTGGTGTATCTCCTCCAAGTGTTCCTCAACATAAGCATTGAGAACTGGGCAGTTAAGTAGTACCGTCAAATGGGCTTTGTTGGCCAAATCTTTGGGTGCAGTCTTTTGCGTGACAGCAAGGACCGGCTTACCTTTCAGCCTTCCCTCGTGGTGAGAGAGGGGAAAACCTATAGTTCTTTGTTCCAGGTATTTGGTGCAAAACTCAACCACCTCCTCCATGGTATAACCTTGTAGGATTACGTCTGGATGGCTTCGGTTCCGACAATAGCGCTTCAGTATTCCCATGAACTGCTCGAAGGAATACATGTTGCGAAGAAACACAGGACCACAATACTTTATCTCGTTGACAAGGTGCACAGTGAGATGGACCATGACATCAAAGAATGACGATGGAAAAACATCGCTAGGTTGGACAATATTCTTGCAATATCCTCTTGCATATAATCCAGCTCTTCAAGATCTACCACTTTATGTCGTAGTTTGTTGAAGAAATCACAGAGCTCATTGAGTGTGTTTCTTATATCTGTGTCCATCAGATTCCTAATAGCCACAGGGAGGATTTGTGTCAACATTACGTGGCAATCATGTGACTTCATGTGTGCCAACTTCATTTTACCCGAGCTCACATCCACGGGATTTTTGATGTTTGCAGAGTAGGAAGAGGGTGCCTTAACTGACAACAAATAGTTGAAGAACTCGTTTGCTTATTTTGTACTGCAATTATAACTCTGGTGAGCATGGAGGAATTTGTTACCATATCATGCTTCACTCTTGCATTTTGATTGATCGCCAATCATATCGAGTCGTGCACTGTCACCATCCTTTGTTTTACCTTTAATCTTAAGCAGGGTACCAAGGATGCTTTCACATACGTTTTTCTGTATGTGCATGACATTGATGTAGTGACGTACACATACTCCTAGTAAGGTAATTCCCAAAACACCTTCTTATTAAACACTTGATCCTAGGGTGTTTGTTTCACTGTCAAAGTGTGGTTGTTGCCAAGCACAACATTAATTTGTTTAGCCATGTTGTGGGCTGACTCCCTAGCATAAGGTCTTGGGCCCAAACCTACCTCTGCCGTACCATCAAATTCATCTTTCATCTTTTGGTATGGGTGATCTTCCATAAGAACCTACGATGATGCATATACATGGTGTTGTGCGAGTTGGGAAGAAATATTCTCATTGTCCTATCCATGCATGTGACACACCCTACATCTCCCCTTGTTTTCTACCCCGATGTGTTGCCTAATGTCGGCATATCTTGAATGGTGTGCAACATCATGGCATGTAGATCAAAAAACTCCTTTTTCTAAGCATCATACCATTTTACAGCAGGCTTTTGGACCCACAATGTCAGCAGTTCTTCTACCAACAGCTCAAAGTAAATGTCGATGTCATGTCTTGGTTGCTTTGGGCCTTGGATAATCATTGACATCATGATGTATTTTTTTTCTTCATACACAACCAAGGAGCAAGGTTATATATGCACAGAAGCACCGGCCATGTGTTGTGTTTGGTGCTCCAATCGCCAAAAGGATTCATCCCGTTAGTACACTCCTCGATCCTTATACTTCTAGGATCCTTGGCAAAGTCTTCAAACTTGTTGTCGATTAATTTCCACTGAGCCCCGTATTTCGGGTGCCTCATAAATTTATCCATAGCTTGCTCATCATGATGTCGTATTTCGGGTACCAAAAAACCTTGAATGGGATTCCTATCTTGATCTCGTTGTCCAATTTGTACTTGTCCTTTGCTCTCCTATGCTTGTATTGTGCATGCTTACATGTGGGACATGCACATGAATCTTTGTACTCACCACAGTACAATATACATTCATTCACACAAGCATGTATCTTTTATACTTCAAGTTCCAATGGGCAAACAATTTTCTTCGCTTCGTTCGTGCTTTCGAGGAGCACATTATCTACTAAAGAATTTCTTTGAGAAAATCTAACAACTTTGTGAAGCCCATGTATGATAGAACGTTTGTTGCTTTAAATTCGAGAAGAGCTAGTGTGGCACTCAACTTGGAATATTTATTTTTTTAACCTGGATACAAATCTTTCTTGGAGTCTGCATCAATGGATGGCAGGTCCTTGTACCCAACCATATCTTTTTTTGGGCCCTGCAAATCAGCAATCATAGCAACAAAATCTGGCATATCAAGGTCGTCGTCGTCATTTTCTGCATCACCGTCTTGGTTTTCCAGTGGGGTTTTTGTCTTTTCGGTATTCTATTGGTAGTTTGATGCCGCAGCCCTGATGTTAGATTCAACATCCATGTGACTCTGATCGGGATTTGGCATGTCGCAGCCCTGGGTATATCCATCCATGACTGGCTCTTCATTGTGTCTGGTCCAAAGTGTATATCCATCCATGAATCCCCGGGTGACTTGTAAGTGCATCTAGTGCCCCTTGGTGATTTTGGTGTATTGAAGACTTATAGGTTAAGGGTCTAATGTGTTTATGAGTGTACACATGTGTATAAGTCTATGAGGAGTTTGATATTTACAGAGAAAGTCGACCCTTAAAAATGAATATCTTCGACTGAAGATTTTGGTATTTCTGAAGACTTGCATGAAGAATTTGAAAGTGAAGAAATTGGTGTGTCCGTGAAGACTTGATATTCATGCGAGGAATATGAAGCTTGAAGACTTTCATTTTCATAGTTTCGTTTTTCTCTTTCTTGAGTCATAGGAAACACCGTACTGTTAAAGGGGGTCGAGGAAATACTAAGGAAAAATTTCCATGTGATGCTCAACTCAAAATCCTACACCTACCAATCCCTTCCAGTGAAGCCATTGGAAATCTCATACAGTTCAGTCAATTTTTTCAGAGACAGAGATGAAGTTCTTCTGGTCGCCGAGGAATTTGTTCTGACTGAGGAGTTAGGAATTCGCTAGTGCGGATTGCCTACACAGTGAGGAACATGATAGCCCTGAGGAATTTGAGAGTCAAATTTCCGACCGTTGCTGTGCTACGCGCCAGCTATCCCAAAATATATTATCCACATAACAGTCATATCATTAAAGAGCATTTATGTCTTATCATGTCGGGCTGCTCCCTGGACTATAAGTAGCCACCCCCTACAACCACTAGCTGGTTGGCTGCTCTGAGAGAAACTGACACTTGTCATCTGAGAGAAACCCATCCTCCGAGCACTTTGGGCAAAAATCATCGAGTGAGGAAAATCCAAACCCAAACACCCACAAACCCAAAGTGATTGAGCATCACTGAAGAGATTGATCCTGCATGGATCCGACGCATGTTACCTTTGAAGACCGTGCTTCTTCCAGACGGTTAGGCGTCATGGTCTAGAGCATCCAAGAGGAATTGTGGATCGCCGAGTGACCGAAGTCTGTGAAGGTTTGGAAGTCGCCTGAAGACTTACCACGAGTGATTGGATGAGGTCTGTGTGACCTTAGTTCAAGGAGAATACGGTGAGGACTTGGTGTCCTGAGCTGCGTGCTCAGTGACTGGGTGTCCGGGACTGTGTGTCCTCGAGTTTAAATACTCAGCCGCTCCAACCAGATGTATAACTGAGATAGCAGTTGGAAATGGTCTACCAAATCATTGTCTTCACCAACCTTACTGGTTCTATTTTCTCAACTCTTTCATTTCCTCATTACTATGTTGAGTGTTTGTTCATATCTGTGTTTGAAAACTTTGACTGAAGACTTTCTCAATTTCCTCAGTTCAATTTCTTCAGTCTGTTTGTCTTCATCTTGTGTTATCCTGTGTTTACGCTTTCTATACTCTGTGTTTGTCTTTATTTCATCATGATGACCATGTGTGTATTCTGTCATGCTTACTTATGAGTACTTATTCCGCTGCAAGTAGTTCTTCGCTAAGGAATTTCCTCACCGGCAATTTCCTCAGTGAAGAATTCATAAAAATCGCCTATTCACCCCCCCTCTAGTCGATATAACGCACTTTCAATTGGTATCAGAGCAAGGTACTCCCTTGTTCTGTGTGATTTTGGTTGAATCACCTAGAGTTCTAGTTATGTCGACCGCAGGTATGATCAAGGTCTCTGCTGGGTGTCCTACCTTCGATGGCACGGACTACCCCTACTGGAGGAATAAGATGTGAATGCATCTTGAAGCAATTGACAACGATCTCTGGTACGTTGTGGAAAATGGTGTTCCCTCAGTCACACCTTCCCTGAATACTGCTGATGTGAAGAGATTCAAGAAACTCGATTCTCAAGCGAAGAATATCATATGTGGTCATCTGAGTAAAGGGCAGTATGGTAGAGTGAGTGCTTTGGAAACTGCTAAGCTTATCTGGGATAGGCTCTCCAAAGTAAATGAAGGAGTCTCAACTCAACGTGACTCTCGTGTTGACGTTCTTCACAATCTCTTCAACCGCTTCAAAAGACTTGACAATGAACATGTTCACCAAACCATCGATCGCCTCACTGATATCTCAAATGAGCTTCAAGCGCTCGGTGCCACTGACATCACCGATCATGAGGTGGTGAAGAAATTGCTGAGATCACTCGATTCGTCATTTAACACTCTGGCACTGATGATTCAAGAGCGTGTTGATTACAAGTCACTAGATCCCTCTGATATCCTCGAGAGGCTAAATACTCATGAGTTCCAGCTTGCTGAAAAGAGAGATATCTATGGTTCAAGCTATGGCAAACCACGTGCCCTGAAGGCCAAGGCAGTGTCTGAATCGGAATGTGAAGATTCTGGTAGTAGCCTTGCAGATCCTGAAGAATTGAGCCAGGAGCTAGCACTGCTCGTGAAGAAATTCCAGAAATTCTCAAGACGTGGTCGCTTTGGAAAATCTTCAAGGAGCAGTGATTCCTCATCAAGTGACTATAAGAGAAGGCTATGCCACAAATGCAAGAAGCCTGGTCACTACATTCAAGATTGTCCTTAGTGGGACAAGGAACTAAAGAAGAAGAAATACAAGGATTGCAGTTCTGATGATGCCAAAAAGAAGAAGAAATCTTCAAAGTCTTCATCATCAAAATCCTCGAAGTCTTCATCTCATAAGAAGAGCAGCTCCAAGAAGGCTCGGGCATTCATTGGCAAGGAAATGGATTCTGAGGCTGAATCTGAGGATAATGAGGAAGAGGAGGCATCTGAGGAGTCTGAGTCAGGTGTGGCAAGTCTAGCTCTTGCTACCGCATTTGTCAGCAAGTCTATCTTCAACTCTGAAGAAAATAGCAACACCAACAATGCTGATGAAGGCAATCACGACTACGCTCCCACCTATTGCTTCATGGCAAAGGCTGCCAAGGTAACTAAATACCCCTCCTCTGAATCAAGTGAGGATGAATCTGATGAAAATCTTAAGCCTAGCTACTCCAAACTTGCTAAGATTGTTGTGAAACAACAAAAGGCTATTGAAAAACTTCAAAACATGCTAGACAAAAGTGATGATATGTTGGGTGATGAAATGGACCGCACTAAAGACTTAACTGAAAATCTTCAGAGACTTCAGTCTAAGTTTGACAACCTTCAAAGTCATCATAAAACCCTCTTAGCTGATCACGAGAAGCTTTCTTATGAATTTATTCAAAGAAAGCAAGATCTTGAGAAGCTAAGAGTGTGTTATGAAGATCTTCAGAAGGAGCGTGATTCATTACTTACTCAACAAATCAGCGCTACTCAGGAAGAATTTGATCCTCCATGCTTAAAGTGCATTGAACGTGAATCTGCTAATTCTTCACCTGAATGTTGAAATGCTTTAAATGTTACAAATTCTTCACCTGCCTCTGCTATCACTAATTCCTCATCTGAGGACATTGCTAGTATCACTGACGATGCAGGGCTGAAGGAATTGTATATGACAGGCATGTACAAAAGTCTCAAAGGGCATTAGACTCTTTGTGATGTGCTTAAAAAGCAGATCCTCCATAGGAACCCTAGGAAAGAGGGTATTGCCTTTGAGAGGAAACTCAATGCTGATGGAACATATTGGAAGCCTGAGCAGTACCCCAAAACCTCATGGGTTGCTGCAAAGGGACCTCCAGTTGATCCATCTAACTTATCTGGCTTTACATGTGAATCTCCTCATTCTTCTGATGAGTCATTTGACTCCAACTATAAACTATTCAAAAATCAGAATGGTGAAGTATTTGCTAGATATGTTGGCACTAACTGCAGGAACGGTTCCCCTATGAAGAAAATCTGGGTTCCCAAAAGTTATGTTGAAAGTCTTCAAGTGAATGTCCTCATGACACCACCAGTGAAGAATAGGAACCCCAGATCACACTCTTCATATGGACCAAATTCTTCATATGGATCCAAGTCCTCATACGGACCAAATTCCTCACATGGATCAAATTCCTCAAAAGGATCAAAATCCTCATATGAACATCATCGTGCTAACAACTCTATTTCGCAGGGTAGAGCTAAGGGCTATGAATATGTGCATTATTCTTCAAACCATTATGTTCATAAGTCCTCGAAGAATTTCTCTGCTTATTCATATGCTTACCCTAACCCCTCTTATGTGAAACGAAGTGGACTGGCGTCCATGCCACCTTTCTCATATGGTGCTCGCAGAGTGATGAATTCTTTGCCACCCCTCCAGATGTGGGTGGTGAAGAAAAAGAACTAATCTCTTATGCAGGGTCAGGTCTCCAGTCATGCTCAAAACGACTGAAGAATTTGCTGGAGACCTGAACAGTGCCTGAAAGGACGCAGGCGAATCATGATGAAATGAACTTTCATTTCACACGTCTTCATACTGATTATCTGATCAAATTACTTGATGAAATTGAACTGATGATAGTGATGTCATATTCTTCACTGATGAAGTATATGAGTTTGTAAGCTGCACTAATTCATCTGCAGGATGATCAACCCAAAGCAAATGAGTGGGTCCTCGATAGTGGATGTACAAATCACATGACTGGTGACAAGAATCTATTAATGGATGCTCCATTAACACCGTCACATCTGAAGCATATCATCTTCGCTGACAAAGGCAAAAGTCAGGTATTAAGTCTAGGTAAGGTTGCGATCTCTAAGGATCGACACATGGACAAAGTCATGCTTGTCGAGTCCTTAGGATACAACCTCATGTCTGTCTCAATGCTTTGTGATCTTGATATGGTTGTTGTCTTTGGCAAGTATCATTGTGTTGTGATCATGGAAGCTGACAATTCCAAAGTCTTCGAAGGCTTTAGGAGAGGAGACTTGTACATTGTTGATTTCTCTACAGGACCACAACCTGCCGTGTGCTTACTTGCAAAAGCTTCAGAAGGCTGGCTATGGCATCGACGACTTGGTCACGCAGGCATGAGGAATTTGCACACGCTTGCGAAGAAGAAGCATGTCATTGGCATTGAGAATGTCAAATTCCTCAAGGATCACTTGTGTGGTGCCTGTGAAGTTGGGAAGATGACTAAGGCCAAGCATCCAGCGAAGACTATCATGACCATCACTCGACCATTTGAATTGCTTCACATGGATCTTTTCGGTCCTAATCATTATTTTGCTGTGACTAATGATGCATCTCTATATGGCTTTGTTATTGTTGATGATTACTCTCGTTACACATGGGTACACATTGTTACTTACAAACATGAAGTGCAGGAAGTCTTCAAACGATTTTCCTCGAGGGCTTCAACCAACTTTGGTGTGAAGATCAAGCATATTAGGAGTGACAATGGAACTGAGTTCAAGAATTCCGGTCTTGATGGCTATCTTGATGAACTTGGTATTACTCATGAATTATCTGCTCCTTATACTCCTCAGCAAAATGGCATTGTGGAGCGCAAGAACAGAACTCTTGTTGAGATGGCTCGCACTATGCTTGATGAATACAGAACACCTCATCGGTTTTGGATTGATGCAATTGATACCGCGTGCCACATCATCAACAGAGTATATCTTCACAAATTCTTCAAGAAGACTGCCTATGAACTCCTCACTGACAAGAAACCAAATGTGAGTTATTTCAAAGTCTTCGGTGCTAAATGTTGGATTAGAGATCCTCATCACAATGCTAAATTTGCACCGAAAGCACATGAATGTTTTATGTTTGGTTACGGAAAGGACTCGCACACCTACAGAGTCTTCAACATCACTCTTCACAAGATTGTTGAAACTGTAGATGTGCGGTTCGATGAAACTAATGGCTCGCAAAGAGAGCACCTACCTTCTGTGATAGATAAACTAGCACCCGAGGATTCTATCAAGTTCAAGGCTACTGAGGATGTTATTCCTACCGAAGAATCTACTGAAGAATTCATTCCAGAACGCGAAGATCGTCGAGCTAATGTACCTGAGGAAAATGCTGAAGAAAATGGTGCTGAAGAAAATGCTAATCAAATTCCTCGACGTCAACCAGCTCATCCTCGCGTTGCAAAAGAAGTGCAAGTTGTAAAGATCATTGATGACATTGAAGCACCAGGTCCTCTGACACACTCAAAAGCTTCACATTTATCTAACTTTTGTGGGCACTATGCTTTTGTCTCTATCACAGAGCCCACCAAGGTAGATGAAGCATTTCTGGAGTCTGAGTGGATTCAGGCTATGCAAGAAGAATTACATCAGTTCAAGCTCAATAAGGTCTGGGAACTGGTCAAACGTCCAGATCCTCGCAATCATAATATCATCGGCACAAAGTGGATCTACCGCAACAAGCAAGATGAAAATGGCCTTGTGGTGAGGAATAAGGCACGACTTGTAGCTCAAGGCTACACACAGGTTGAAGGAATTGATTTCGATGAAACTTTTGCACCTGTTGCTAGACTTGAGGCTATTCACATATTACTTGCTTATGCTAACCATCATAATATTATCTTACAACAAATTGATGTGAAAAGTCCATTCCTCAATGGTAAGCATGAGGAAGAAGTATATGTTGCTCAACCCCCAGGTTTTGAAGATCCAAAGAATCGTGGCAAAGTCTTCAGAATAAACAAGGCCCTCTATGGCCTCAAGCAGGGCCCTCGGGCGTGGTATGATACTTTGAAGGAATTCTTCGTGAAGAATGGCTTCACACCCGGTTCACTCGACCCTACTCTCTTTACTAAATCTTATGATGGTGAACTGTTTGTGTGCCAAATATACGTTGATGATATTATCTTTGGTTGTATTGACCAACGTTATAGTGATGAATTTGCCTATATGATGAGTGTAGAATATCAAATGTCTATGATGGGAGAGTTGAAATTCTTTTTAGGTCTTCAAATTCGTCAATAGCACAATGGCATATTCATATCTCAGGAGAAATACCTCAAGGAAGTTCTGAGAAAATTCGGCATGCAAGATTGCAAAGGAGTCAAAATTCCTATGCCCACAAATGGCCATCTATGCACTGATGAAAATGGTATTGACTTTGATCACAAGGTATACCGCTCCATGATTGGTTCTTTATTGTACTTATGTGCATCTAGGCTAGATATAATGCTTAGTGTTTGCATGTGTGCCCGATTTCAAGCAACACCGAAGGAATCACACCATAAGGTTATGAAACATATTCTTCGATATCTAGCTCACACACCAACACTAGGATTATGGTACCCCAAGGGCTCTACTTTTGATCTCATTGGATATTCTGAATCTGACTATGCTGGTGATCGTGTGGACCGCAAGTCAACATCTGGTACTTGTCATTTCCTCGGACGATCTTTGGTCTGTTGGTCCTTGAAGAAACAGAACTGTGTATCATTGTATACTGCTGAAGCTGAGTACATTGCTGCTGGTTCTTGCTGTGCTCAATTGCTGTGGATGAAGCAAACTCTCAAGGACTACGGCATCAACATGAAGAATGTGCCTCTCTACTGTGACAATGAGAGTTCCATCAAGATTGCTCACAACCCAGTTCAGCACTCGAAGACAAAGCACATTCAGATTCGTCATCATTTTCTTCGTGATCATGTGTTGAAGGGCGACATTTCTATTGAGCATGTGAAGACTGAAGAACAGCTAGCCGATATCTTCACAAACCCCTTGGATGAGAAGAGATTTAGCAAGTTGCGGTGTGAGCTAAATATCTTAGAATCTTCGAATGTTCTTTGAAAAGGACACACATCCTAACACTTATGCAAAATTGATGACCTAGATGTGCAACACATGAAGAAACGTTTTTCTTCAATCAATGAAGAATAACACTCTAAGTGTGAAGAAATTAATGAAGAATTTGATTCTCAGAACCCTACGACAATTGTACGCGGTGTGTGAAATCATCATTCTTATATGGTGGGACACGCCACCACAAAAGTTGAAAATCTTCAATTTGAGTTTTTTTCCTCAGTTTTGAAATTCCTCAGTTTTTCAAATTCTTCAACTTTGCAAAATCTTCACTGTTTCCATCGTCTTTCTTCATTGGCTATATATATATATATATATGGGTTTATGTCCTCTACAGCATTCACTTATGGTTATTTCTTCATGTTGCATTTTCTGCTAAGTGAATGTGATCGGACCCTTTCCCCTCTATGCTATACTCAACCCAATCTATTCACAAATTCTTCATGTGCATTCTATTTGAAACCCGTTCAAAATCTTCACTGTGTCCTTGTCAGCTGAAGAAAATGCGAACGGAACTTTAAAACTAATCTTATCCAAATTTTCGGTTTTGCCGCTCAAACCGTCCCGTATCCCACGACAGACTTATCTATTCACCCATGATCGAACACGATCTCCACCTTCAGTACGTGGGTGACACATGTCAACCGAATGAGAAGGGCCAGGGGCACGTTCGTCCTAAATCTTCGGGCGAACAGTTTTTCACTGTGACTATAAATACCCCCTCACCCTTCCTCGCTTCCTTTACTCCGCTCGACCGCTCTCTCTCTCGCGCTCGAGCTTCTCAAACCCTAGCGCCGCCGCTACTCCATCGTCGCCAGTGAGGAAGAGCTTCACTGCCTCGACCTCTTCGTCTTCGTACTCGCGCCGGGTGCGGAAATCTTCACTCCGCCGCCACCGTAGCTATCTTCCTCCGCCAAGTTAGGGCGTGGAAGATCTGAACTGACGAGCTTCAAATCTACACTTCTCAGTTCGTCGTGTTCTTCAACAAGGGTGATTAAAAGTTACTTTTACTGCCCTCTTTGATTCAGATTTTCTCTACAAAATCTTCAAAGGTGTTTTATTCTTCAAATCCTCACACACAAAACACCTCACTAGTCATCTGTTCTTGATTCGTTTCTCTAAGCATCATTTATCTTCAAGATTCCTCAATTGTGTGGATCCTCAGTCTATACAACTCTGGAACCTAAGACAAAGAATGCTTAGTGAAATTCTTCAAGACTCATCTGGTCAAATTCCTCAAACTTGTTCATTTTGGAAACCTTCTGAGAACGCATTTGACCTCTTCAAATTCCTCGCAACTATACTCTGTTCACAGGTACTAATGTCCGCTGCTGAATCACTAGGTTCTCATCAACTTAACTCATTTGCAGTGTTCCTTGAAGAAAAGTTGCATACTTCTTCAGAGTGTTCAATTGTTCAAATTCCTCATCTGAAGAATATGGCTGAAGGTAAGGAACCATAGAAAGGAGGAAAGAAGCCTGAGGTCATGACTGCATTTGAAATTCCTGAGGACATCTATGCTGACTATTGCACACCTGATGAAGCAAAGTTCGGAAAGGAGAACAAAAATCACCGCAAGGTGCACATATAGAGGATTGAAAGGAGATGGGCAAGAGAATGGAGGGAGTACAGATATGTAACTCCAAAGTATATGAAGAAATTCGCTCTAAATCCGCCATTCCCAAGAGCTCCATTGGCACCTGGTCAAAAAGCTGATCCCACCAGCCTCAAGCGTGGTGAGGATTTTCCTGAAGAATGGGCCAAGCGCCAAGCCAAGTTGGCTAGACAAGCCAAAGAAGCAGTAAGGAAATTTAATGAAGACTCTGCTGCTGCTGCTGCCACAAAGGCCTCTGACAAGCCTAGGAAATCAATGGCAAAGAAGCCCGCTCACAAGCCAAGTGCTTCAACAACTGTGCCCTCACGGCCAAGTTCCTCAGCAATGCCCTCACGGCCAGAATCTTCAAAGCCCTCACGGCCAATGCCTCAAGCTGCTCCTGCTCCTCCAAAGTCCTCAGTTGCTCCGGTAAAGTCCTCAACACCTGTTCACCTGGCCACATGCCAAAGGACTACATGCATCTCCATTGCCTCTGGTGTCTCAGCAAGTTCCTCAGCTGCTCCAAATTCTTCTTCTGGCCCCACTCTGCTGAAGACAAAGGCCACTGCTGGACGAGGTCCTTGGCCTAGTCCGAAGAAGAAACAAATTGCCTTCCAAGTGCCATCTGACGATGATGCTGATGATGATGAACTTGCAGAAATCATCAGAGATAGGCAGGAAAGGGCCGCTCAAGCCAAAGGGACAACAGTGACACTGCTTTTGGATCTAAAGGCGATCCTCGACTACATTGATCTCTGGCACAAGGACCCAAACACTCATATGCCTGATTTTTATTTGACTCCTGGCCAAAGTCACATGCTGACCCATTTCATCTCTGAAGAAAAATGGAAATTTGAGAAGGCCAGGCAAATAGAAAAGGCTCAGTTCAGGAAAGAGAAGTTCCTTAAGAACAATGTTGTCAAAATGACACCTGATGAACTCCTCAAGATCCAGTCTGAGATCAAAACCCTCAGCGATAGTTTCAATTCCTATTATGCTGATTGGCAAGGAGCCAAAGTCAGGTTTGTTAAACTGACTGAGAAGTTCGCCAATGTTGCAGCCCCATCGCAACAAGAAAGTCCTCATGCTGAAGCCTCTGCTCAGCAAACTAAAGAACATGCCAGCACCACTGATGATTTTCAGACTGCTGAAGAAAATGCTAGTTCCAGGGCTGATGACTCCATTCCAGCCGCTGAAGAAACTGCCAGGGCATCCACTAGTGGTGCGCCTGAAGAAAATGAAGAAGTCAGGGCAACTGCATCAGTTGCGCCTGAGGAAATTCAACCAGATTCCTCACCTCCTTCCGCACCTACTCCAACTCCTACCCTTCCATCTGCATCAGATGTAAGAAAGACCAAGGCTGCAGAGAAAGCTGCAGTGAAGAAAAGGAAAGCATCGTCTGCTTCAGATTTTCCAGCTCCGAAGAAGATGAAGACTATGACCAGCTCTTTTGAGAACCCTATTGATGCTGTTCTGATTTCCACCATGCCATCTAAGGACCTTGTTCCTTATGGTGAAGAATATGTGATCCCTAGCGGACCTGATGAAGAAAATCATTCTGCTGCTTCATCAGAGCAGATTGATGAAGAAATTGAAGTGGATGCGATCCCTTCAACTCCTGCTGCTTCCTCGCCCATGCCTCAGTTCACAGCTGAAGAGGTCGGTGTTGAAGAACTTGAAGATGAAGACGTTGACATTGGATGCACCACGCCTGTGATGACTGATGACTTTTGGGAAAGTCAGCATCCCAATTCTCCACACTTCACCCCACTACAGCAGATACCTCAGTCCCCTGCACCAACAGTTCAACTAGGCTCTGAAGAAACTCATCCCACCTCGTCTGTGCATGAAGAAATTCCAGCCACTAGTGCTGAAGGAACTGCTACTGCTGATACGTCGAACATGCAGACTGCCACTGAAGAGGAACCAGAAATTCCTCAGCCTGAAGAACCTGAGATTGTGATTCCTGAGGTTGTGATGCAACTCACTGACACTCCTGTGCCCAAGCCAAAGGATCCATTCTCAAAGAAGCAAAAGTTCAAGGTTGTTGATTTCTTCAACGAGCATGTGTTCTTCACTGACTATAATCCATATGATTCTGCTCGCATAAGGAAGAGGCATTTCTGGACTGCTAGTCAAGCAAATTTCTATTCCTCTGTGCTATTCGACAAAGACAAAGTCTTCGAGCATGCACACATTCCTCACGTGGACATGGAATCTCTGCCGTGCTTCCAGCCAGTCCTCAATGTTATTCACGATGCTGGATTACTGAATTTCTACACTAACATCTGTGATTGGAATGAAGAACTCATTCTTCAATTCTATGCGACGCTGCACATCACAGGAAATTTTGAATATGTGAATTCATGGGTGCTGGACTGGATGTCAGAAAATACTCACTACAAGGCACCAACAACTGAATTGCTTCGTGTCCTCCCACTCAGTCCTCCCCTTGATGGTGCACGTTGCATCTACAATGAACCTGAGCTTACAAATCATTACATGCAAGTGCTGATGAAGCCTTTGAAGCCAGGGCAGGCCCCACGAACCAAATTCCTCGTCAAGGAATTACTGCATGTGCCACGGACTGTCTATCGCATTCTGACGAAGACAATGAGTCCTATCAAAGGCCATGACTCAAATGATGAAGAAGTCATTGGCATCATGAAGAATATGCTTTTCAACATCGTTCATGGTGTTCCCGTCAACTTCGATGATTTCTTCATGAGGACTCTGGAAAATATTGCTATGTCACCATTTGAGCTGAAGCCTTATGCACCATGGATTATGAAATTCATCAGGACAAGGTCTTCACTCAACTATAAGGCTGATACTCTGAACCATGGCAGTTTCTTGCCTCCAATTGAAGTCCTCAAACGGACATATTCCTCAGCTGATGACAAAGGCAAGGCAACTGCTGTGATAGATGAAGGCATTCGTCCATTGGATGGTCAATTTCGCAAGGCTGCATCCTACTCCACTAGTGATGACTCTGCCACACATGACTCTGCCGCCGACACCTCTGCCAAGCAAATTCCTCAAGCCACAGCACCCAGGGTGATGACTGATCGTGAGTTACTCCTCAGTCTTCATCCGAAAGTTGATCGCAATCATAAATGGGTCAAGCGTCAGTTTGGTTCCATTCTTTACAACATGACCTCAACCCATAATGCTGTGAAGAAAAACCAATACTACCTCCATGAAACCTTCAACCGTACCTGGGCTGTTCTATCTCATATCTACAACACCGAAGATCTGAAGAACATGGGTCTCAAGGAAGAATTTGACTGGTCTGCACCTCCACCGAAGAAATTCAAGAAGGTCAAGGTTCCTTCCTTGGTGGCCAGCTCCCATTCTTCATCGCGCGACACTGATGAAAATGAAGACTTGGACGACACTACGGCAGGCCCTACTACAACAACTAACCCCGGCAACGCTGGCGCTCCTCCATCAACTTGATATTCTTCAGGGGCGTTAGTCCTCAGTTTCGATCCTTTTGGTCATTTGATGACAAAGGGGGAGAAATCTAAGTTAGTCTTCAAGCGGGTCTATTATATGGGTGTTTTTTTTGCTAAGTCACAACTCTCGTTCTTCTGAAACTTTTATTGGATCAAGTTGTAATCTTAAACCCGATGGTGCTCTGATACTTTTGATGCATTGTGCTCTAATTCTGCATGCTAGTTCCTCGTTAATATTATTTCACGCATGCTGAATCTCCTCAGGCACCATATTTCATCATGCATTTCAAATTCTTCATATTATATGTCAAATGCATGTATGAATTACAAGATATAGGGGGAGATCTCCATGATTCAACTCTTCAAGTGTGCATTGCTTCAAAAGCAAATTCCTCACTATGCACATCTTCAGGGGGAGTTCTTCTATATCTTGCAATCAAATTCCTCAATATCAATACTTCCACTTCATATGTTTATCCCCATTGAAAACTTAACCTATATTGTCATCAATCACCAAAAAGGGGGAGATTGTAAGTGCATCTAGTGCCCCTTAGTGATTTTGGTGTATTGAAGACTTATAGGTTAAGGGTCTAATGTGTTTATGAGTGTACATAGGTCTATAAGTCTATGAGGAGTTTGATATTTACAGAGAAAGTTGACCCCTAAAAATGAATATCTTCGACTGAAGATTTTGGTATTTCTGAAGACTTTCATGAAGACTTTGAAAGTGAAGAAATTGGTGTGTCCGTGAAGACTTGATATTCATGCGAGGAATATGAAGCTTGAAGACTTTCGTTTTCATAGTTTTGTTTTTCTCTTTCTTGAATAATAGGAAACACTGTACTGTTAAAGGGGGTCGAGGAAATACTAAGGGAAAATTTCCATGTGATGCTCAACTCAAAATCCTACACCTACCAATCCCTTCAAGTGAAGCCATTGGAAATCTCATACAGTTCAGTCAATTTCTTCAGAGACAGATGAAGTTCTTCTGGTCACTGAGGAATTTGTTCTGACTGAGGAGTTAGGAATTCGCCAGTGCGGATTGCCTACACAGTGAGGAACATGATAGCCCTGAGGAATTTGATAGTCAAATTTCCGACCGTTGCTGTGCTGCGCGCCAGCTATCCCAAAATATCTTATCCACCTAATGGTAATATCATTGAAGGGCATTTATGTCTTATCATGTCGGGCTGCTCCCTAGGCTATAAATAGCCGCCCCCTACAACCACTAGCTGGTTGGCTGCTCCGAGAGAAACTGACACTTGTCATCTGAGAGCAACCCATCCTCCGAGCACTTTGAGCGAAAATCATCGAGTGAGCAAAATCCAAACCCAAACACCCACAAACCCGAAGTGATTGAGCATCACTGAAGAGATTGATCCTGCGTGGATCCGATGCTTGTTACCTTTGAAGACTGTGCTTCTTCCAGACGGTTAGGCGTCATGGTCTAGAGCATCCAAGAGGAATTGTGGATCGCCAAGTGACCGATGTCTATGAAGGTTAGGAAGTCGCCTGAAGACTTACCACGAGTGATTGGACGAGGTCTGTGTGACCTTAGTTCAAGGAGAATGCGGTGAGGACTTGGTGTCCTGAGCTGCGTGCTCAGTGGCTGGGTGTCCGGGACTGTGTGTCCTTGAGTTTAAATACTCAGCCGCTCCAACCAGATGTACAACTGAGACAGCAGTTGGAACTGGTCTACCAAATCATTGTCTTCACCAACCTTACTGGTTCTATTTCCTCAACTCTTTCATTTCCTCATTACTGTGTTGAGTGTTTGTTCATATCTGTGTTTGAAGACTTTGACTGCAGACTTTCTCAATTTCCTCAGTTCAATTTCTTTAGTCTGTTTGTCTTCATCTTGTCTTATCGTGTGTTTACGCTTTCTGTACTCTGTGTTTGTCTTCATTTCATCATGATGACCATGCATGTATTCTGTCATGCTTACTTCTGAGTACTTATTCCACCGCAAGTAGTTCTTCGCTAAGGAATTTCCTCACTGGCAAATTCCTCAGTGAAGAATTCATAAAAATCGCCTATTCACCCCCCCTCTAGTCGATATAACGCACTTTCATGACTAAGTGGAACTCGACAACTGTAACTTCATGTGACTCTATATTGGCACAACAACTGCATGGACATAGGATGTAATCCTCATTACCAATTCTCTTCTTTCTACTTTCGGCCAAATTGATGAACTCCGTCATGCCACTAATAAAATTTGAGCTTCTCTGAGCCTTCATCCATTCAGATCGTTCCATCTGCACCACACGAGGGGTAATTAAAAGCCAAACAACAATATTAATACACGAATTAACTGATGCCCAAAGATGCATGCATAACTCACAAGATTTTATTTTCATAATTACTAAGGGCGCTCCATATTGTTATCCAGCCGTGCGATGACAAAAATTAATGGATAGTCAATTTACACGCAGAGTACTATAACACTACCCGTATGAATTGAATACCTTAATAAGCCACTCAAGAAAAAGAATACCTTAATTAATTAGTTGTGCGGTGACCTCTACCTAGCAGGCAGAGAAGCATGATGCGGCAGCATGTAGAGACAGCAGGGTCGAGGAGCAAAGCTTAGTGGGGCAACCACCTGAAGTTCGAGCTGTACTATCCCGCCATCGACCTCAATGGATGTGCTCCAATCACACTGCCGCCGACCTCGATGGTTGAGCTCCTCCTATCTCCCACCGGAAACCGAGGATTGACCTCCTATGACGCCGCCATCACCAAATGACCGAGGATTGACCTCTTATCCGATAGCCTTTGCCTCAGCCGCTGTCATCATCTCTATTTGCAAAGAGGCTGTTTTTTACGGGTATCCGCAGAGCGGCTGTTTACCCTAAGTATTACGATAAGTCAGTTATTGCATCCCCATATGTACAGGGTAGTACATCACATACGGTTATGTCACGGCAAACGTGTCTCACCTTCGTTGTCTTCTCACACGGTTTGGTGTGGAAATTCTGTGTAAAATTTTAATACCTAACACACATGACTTGTATAAACTGTGTGTCTTATACAACATAGTGCGATAAGTAGTTCTCGACAGTAAGCATATCTCCACAGTTTCCCCATTTCCCCCAAATCCCTAGATAGCCTCCAAATCCCTAGCCCGCAAATTCCCTCGCGTGGCACTGACATTGGGGAATGCGGACCAGTGGTACTGATGGTTTTGGTGCGGCTGCTCCTTCTCGTATCATCGCTCTCGACAGTGCTGCCACGACAGCGGTCACCGCCAAGCACTTGCCTAAGGTCATCCGAAGGAAGGTGTTCTACGGATCCGAATCATCTTGTCAGGTTCCAATCTATCCTCTTTTTAAGAATTTCCAAAGTAGTTCCCTACTCAATCCGTCCTGAATGACCCACACCCACCCCACCCCCCTCGGAAAGCGATCAGTCACCGGATCCAGAGTATGACTCCAAACTCCCGCAACATGAGTTCGACTCTTGAGTTTTGTGCCACCGAGAAGTACCAAAAGCTGAGTTGTGTGCACGGACACACTCCCACTCGATGTGTATGCACGGTGGGATTCTGCATTGGCAGACGGTTTCTCAGTTACACCTTAGAGGTTAGTGCTAATAAGTTCATCATTTTCGTTGAGCTAATGCCACCACTCATCCAGAATACTATTTAACATTGGCAGGGATACGACCTTGTGCCTTTGTTAACTGGCTAGATGAAGAATGGCATAGCATGGATTAGAGTGTTATCACCAAGCTCGCAAAAGATAATGTAAAGCTGAAGAAGAAACCGATTGATCTGGAGTGTACAATCATTATGATGAAGCAAGAAAAAATCAATCACAGGCAACAGATGAAAGCAAGAGACAAGAAGGAACTAACATGTGTAGTTGTGGTTGTCGCATTAGCCATCTTCTATGCGCGGTTTGCAATGATGATTAGTTTTTTATCATTACTGGCTTCATCAATAAGAAGAGCTCAATGTACTGCTTGCTAACTGTCCTACTCCTCTCGTACCGGTGCATATGTCACATTTCAAAAACCGAATAATCCCAAAGCTCGTTCCCTATTTTTTTGCACTGAAAAAGACATCAGCCAATAGGAGTCACGGGGCTTGTACACATTCAATGACTTGAGAGTACTTAGCATAACATGCATTGGTCAATTCTCTGCATGCAATGGTATTGATTAGATATGGGGTCGGGTCCCACATGGCAGTGACTGTACTGCACTATACTGTACTACAGAGGATCCTAACCCTGCATACCTTGCTTAAGTGTCCACCATCTTCATGGTTCCGGCCGGCCGTGCTACACACTTGAACACACTGTGCAATCTCGCGACAGCAAGGACGACAGTTCCGCCAACAGTCTGGCACCCGATGATAGGTCAACATCGGAATCATCCTGCTCGTCTTCCATGAGTCTGGCGTCGAGCCTAGACCTCCATTTTATCCGGATCATGGAAGGGACGCAGCCTCCCGAGTCGTCAGATGACAACCAGACGGACGAGGAGCCGTTAGAGGACGAAGAAGAGGACGACAATGATGACGAGGAGGAATGGTCAAACGAGGAGGATGACGATGACAGCAATGATGATGATGATAGCTGCGGCGATGAAAAGCCAATGTCAGCGGCAAGAAGCGTCCTCACCAAGACAATGTCGCGGGGCTATCCAACATCAACAAGAAGAGGAAGGACTAAATTAAGCAGACTGTATATATCCCTGTTTTCGTTCCCTCATATTAATTCATTATCTTTGTTTCCCCTGACAATTTCATCGCAGATGGTTAGCAATACGTATTCGACTGAGATCTTTTACATTGTTACCTACAGGTTGGTTTCTTGAATTGTGTGCCCTGTCGAGCACACAATTCACAAAAAATAATCATATGCGCTGTCTATATTGATCACACACAATTCTGATTACCAACCTATTTGTCGGGTATCACACACATCTTGTTACACCAAATTGTTTGTGTTCATCTCGATTATCGTAAATAGTTCATCCGAGTGAACTATATGCCATATATCACACAGACCTTGATATGGCTACCCATTTCTGTTGTTCTGGCTCATCACAAATTGTTCGTATGGGTCAACCATATGCCACGCATCGCACACACAACTATAATCTGAATCATGTTTGAAGTCTCCGCCATCGCAAATGTTTCGTTTCATTTTTTGACGGTTTTATTACACCACCGTTTACGATTAATGCATCACACATAATTTTCTCGAAGGGTCTCTGATTGCAGTGTCATGTTAGCAGCATCCTGCAGTAGTGTAACAAGAAGCATACCAAGCACGACATTAGGATCATCATAAGCTTCCTCGGCTGAAACATAGTTCACCTAACCATGTTTTGAAGTGTTGGCTTGGTGTAGAACGCTTGCCTATTGGCTTACCACGATCAACAGACTTCCCGAAAAGGGGGTGGAGCATACTTGCCTTGAGTGCAACCACGTGCATTGTGGCCTGGCTCCGTACTTGAAGCAAGTAACGGAGGAAGGACGTGGACCCGCATTGGTAGGCGGTCCACCATATTGCCTAGGTGGTGGGTATTGCTAAACTCGGCGAGGCGCCACATAGGATGGCCTCGGTGTGTAACATAGTGGAAGAGCTGTGTTAGGCACATAGACCCGACGCTTCTGAGAGCCTGAACCAGAAGAAGAACCATGGTCACGTGAGTGCTCATGAGACACCTCATAAGTAGCATGTCCTGTCTCAGCATTAATGGCCTTGTTCAGTAGACCCTGGAAGGTAGCGCAATCATGTAAGTGAAGCTCACTACGCAACTCAGGTTTGAGCCCCTTCCTGAACCTAGCATGCTTCTTGGCATCCATGGACACCTCATCTAAAGCATAGCAGATGAGGTTCCCAAACTTTCTGTTGTAAGCATCAACAGTCATCTTGCCCTGAGCAAGATTACGGAAGTCCTCCCTCTTACGGTCCATGAGGGTGTTGGTGTACTAACATTTGGGTCCTTCAAGGTGAGAAAGGGCAATGCACGGCACCAAAGAGGCTAGCAAATTGCGGAAAGGTGACAGTGCATATAATCCATGAACTCACATTAGTCATAAAGAACTCACATTATCATTGCAAAAGTTTATTAGCCGTCGAAGCAAAGTACTACTAGGCATTCTCCTAGGGGGAATCAGAAACCTTAACAACAACATTCTTACTAAACCACAATTACTTACTAGCGCAACCCACATATTACCACCTTTATATCACAAATCTATTGCTAGGAATCAAACTTATCATATTCAGTGATCTACATGAAAGTTTTAATTATATCCCTATTGGGACCAAATTCATAACCCGTACTAATTTCCATTACTATTATCAACTCTCAAAAAGATATAAATGAAGCATGAGAGTGCAACTATTTGTTTAAAATAAAACCACCGTGGTGCTCTAAAAAGTATAAATGAAACACTAGAGCAACTGCCTAGCTCGAGAGATATAAGTGAAGCACATAGAGTATTCTAAGAAATAACAAATAATGTGTATCCCTCTCAAAAAGGTGTGTTCAGCAAAGATGTTTGTGAAAAACTAAAAATCAAACCAAGCAAAGACTCATATAATATACGATGCTCCAAGCAAAACTCATATCATGTGATGAATAAAAATATAGCTCCCAGTAAATTACTTATAGTTGGTAGAAGAAAGAGGGGATGCCTTCTAGGGCATCCCCAAGCTTAGATGCTTGGGAGCCCTTGAATATTACATTGGGGTGCCTTGGGCATCCCCAAGCTTAGGATCTTTCCACTCCTTATTCCTTCAACCATCCTGATCTCACCCAAAACATGAAAACTTCAGCACACAAAACTCAAAAAAAAACCTTCGTGAGATTCTTTAGTATAACAAAGAACATCATTACTTTAGGTACTGTTGTAAACCCACTCATATTTTATTATTGCATTATACCTACTGTATTCTAACTTCATTATGGCTTATACCCCCCGATACAATCCATAGATTCATCAAAACAAGCGAACAATGCAACGAAAACATAATCTGCCAAAAATAGGATAGTCTGTAGTAATTCAAACAGTGAGCAAACTTCTGTAACTCAATAAATTCTGAAAAATTAGGAAAACATGGGAAATTTCTATGTCATGATGTCTAAAATATTCAGAATTTTATCACATTCCAATTTTTTTAACAATTCTGCTATTGGACGCAAAAGTTTCTATTTTTTCACAGAATACAAGCAATTATCATCCAAATCATCCCAAAGGCTTTACTTGGTAGAAACACTAATTTAAAACACAAAAACAAAACCATAACACTAGTATAATTGTGTGCACACAAAAAACAGAAAAATAAACAAGAAAATCAGGATAACTATTGGGTTGCCTCCCAACTAGTGCTATCGTTTTACGCCCCTAGCTAGGTGTAATGTATAGTTTCAAGTGTTGTCATCCTTCCTCTCCAATTACCAAATCACACATCCATACTTCCTAGAAATTTCAACACACAATTTTTAAGGGTCACGCTCCTAGGGATAAAGTTGAGGAATTTATTCTCGTCGATGGGTTCCTTTATTTGTCGTGGGAGAACACGATCACCCATGGGGCCACCGGCCCCTTTGTGGTTTGACAAGGGGAAGATCACGTTGCACAAATAGCGGAGGCCATGATGCAGCTCGACGATGGGACTCTGGTGGTTTTTACCCAGGTTCGGGCTGCTGACAAGCGTAAAACCCTACTCCTGCTTTGGTGGATTGGATGGAGGAACACAATGAACACGCAACGCTCAAACCCGGCAAGGTGGCCTCGGGGAGAGCTGCTATGCACGTACAAGCGTGCAAGGGTCCGAATCCTTTTCTAGGTAGTCTTGGACCTCCTTTTATAGCTCATGGGGTAACCATGGTGGCAAAACAGTCATTATCCTATGATTAGATAGCTAACAGTGCTATCATACCTAACTCTGGCAGTTAGGACAAAGTGCATTAAATGCACTGCTAGGTGTCATGCTGAGGGTAAAACCCGACAAGCCTACCATGTCACTTAATCATCTTCTGCTTATCATCTTGACACGCCTCTGGACGGGTGTCGAATGGGTGTGATCCATCTTCTAATAAGCTGCCATGTACTTCGTGCAAGCCACTTGACGAGCTGGGGGCTCGACACCGCACCGATAAGTGACTGGTGTCATGATGCGGTGGAGCGGTGATGCCTTGGCGGGGTTTTTGGCCTTTGGCGACCCCGGCAGGCCTACCGGGGTTATCCTGGATTTGCTTCTGAGGTAGTCTCGACCTGGCCAAGCTCTCCTGCTCGGCAAGGGAGGCCTTCCCAAAGTGGTATCTTGCTCCCTTGTTTTTCTTAATGCGCTCCTTGATCTCATGAAGAGTGGCTTCTCTGGCTTGTCCTTGCTTTGTATGTTGGTGTTGGACGTTCGACCGTCAGCATGCCTGTGTATAAGTCTGGTCAATGAACGTGGATGTTTGTTGCACCGACGGGAGCCCTTGGGCCTGGCCCATATGTGCCGCCGGGCATCATTGGGGTAGGCCCCAACAAATACACAGGCAGACTCGTCGCCCAGGTCACAGTAGGTTCCATATCCCCTCTCTTGATATCTCCTTTGCTTCTTCGTTAACCTGGGAGTGAATTAGTTACCGGCTTTTCTGCGAGCTATGCTGAGCCACCTGCATAACGGCCCATGAACCGCCTATATTCACGGGGAGGTAACTGCCATTTTACTCATCCCACCATCCATGCCGTTTCCGCCACATACGCTGCATGCATTGCGCAGGGTTGGTGGCGAATGCGTAGGGCGTGAGAATGAGTTCCATGACAGAAAACTTGACGTAGTGGATAGGCGTAGGAGGATGGTTGGCAATCCCGAACACTTCCAATGATGCAGACAGACTTGATTGGGGGATTGTGGCGGTTGCCATGGGTAATGGGAAGCCAGCCCCCGGCCGTGCTCCGCTATAAAGAGGGAGTGTGGAGGTGGGCTGAAGGACTCACCCATGTATCCCTTCCTTCTTCTAGCGGCCTCTTCCACCATGGTGAGGGGGAGAGGGCACGGTCGACCCCCAGCAGCAGCGACAAGGGTTTCCTCCAGGCACCATACCCCTGCCCCTGTTAGTCATGCAGGGGAAGGATACAGTGCACAAGGCAGAGCTACAGGACGCGGTCGTGGCTGTCGTGGCGCTCGGGGCCGAGGGGGGCGCGGCGGTAGCACAGCTACTCCTCCTCCAACTGCCTCCACTCCAATGGAGGGCCACGTTGGAGACAGGCTGCTAGAGTTCATCGTTAGGCTGCATAAGCCCCCGTGTGGTCCTCTTCGCCTTCCTACCCCTTTCGCAAGGGTGATGGAGGTTGAACAGCCGCATGCGTTGAAGTTGCGCATGAGGGGTTGCTGTAATGGCAACATGCGGGTGGACGTGGAGTTCCCCGCACCTCACGTCATGTTTCTCTGGCGTGGTTGGAAAACCTTTGCTTGTGCCCATAGCTTGGTGGAGGGGCATGTCCTCCATTTTAAATTAATGGAGGCCGACCTACTCTCCATCAAGGTCTTTGGGTGTTCGGGAGCTCGCTTAGGGTGCTGCGCAGAGAGGTCGACCGATGACGAAAGCTCCTCATCGAGCGATAGCAACAAGGAGGACACGGGAGGGGAGGACGATGGCACCAAGCGAGCGGACAGTGGCTCGAACTCCAGCTAATTGTCAGACGCACTGTTATCGTCAGCTAGGCACCGACATCACTATCATCTGCACCTGGCCTTCTCCCCAACAGAGCGATTTGTCGGGGGCGCCAGGCATGGATGCCTTCGCCCCGCCAGCTAGACCCTGGCAGGCTTCCTCGTGGACTCCGGCTTTGTTAATGCTTCTAGTGCCACCCCTAGTTGGTTTTGGAGTATTAACGACAAACATGGTTGAGGGACTAATGTATTTGTGAGAATTGCAGGATAACACAGGTAGTAGTCCCTCATTGATTTGGTTTACCTACCAGAGATGACCCCTAAAATGTGTGAATACATTGAAGATAATGGTGGTTCGTGAAGACATTCACGATGAAGATAATGACGTGTGAAGATATTCACTTGAAGACTATGGAGTGCGAAGACATAGCTATTTTGTAGTTTCCTTTATTTTTTTATTGAGTCATAGGAACCATCGTACTATTAAGTGGGGTCCAAGTGAACAAAGTTGGAGTGACTGATGTGATGCTCAACCAAATCCTATGTCTTCGAGCGAAGACAAT
The DNA here is from genome assembly GCF_002162155.2 of Triticum dicoccoides. Classification (NCBI taxonomy): domain Eukaryota; kingdom Viridiplantae; phylum Streptophyta; class Magnoliopsida; order Poales; family Poaceae; genus Triticum; species Triticum dicoccoides. The sequence continues at coordinate 338,366,216 of NC_041383.1, read as the reverse complement.
GAGAGCAAATCTTATCCAGAGCTGGATGAGTCAGCTTTGCTTGTAGCCCAAGCCAAGTTGTCACGTGTATTTGAAATCCGACCATTGGACACATATCGGTTCCTTAGTGACCTAGGGTCATTTCAGAAAAATCAGGTCGGGTGCCACTTGGCTATAAATAGCCCACCCCCTACACCATAAATTGGTGGCTTCTCAGAGTTAGTGCACGGCTTTTGTCATTTGAGAGCAACCCACCTCCGATGCATTTGAGAGAGAGATCCTTGTGAGGACAAAGCCCAAAACACCTAGAGCCAAAGAGTGTTAGGCATCACTGAAGTCTTTCTGTCTGCATGATTTGAAGACTTGTTATACTTGAGGACTGTGAATCCTCCAGTCGGTTAGGTGTCGCGTTCTGAGCATCCAAGAGTCATTGTGGATAACTGTCAGATATCGGGTTCCAGCAAAACCCTTAAGGTTCGAACTCTGGGGTGTGCACGAAGATCTCCTCCTACCGAATCTCGCTCTCAACCTTGCCGCGATCCCTAAGCTAGATCGATGAACAACACGAGAGACACAAGATTTATACAGGTTCGGGCCACCGTTGTGGTGTAATACCCTACTCCTCTGTGTGGTGGTCGATTGCCTCTTGAGCTGATGATGAACAGTATAGAGGAAGAATAGCCTCGCGAGGAGAGGTGTTCTTGGGCTGGTGTGGTGTACGGATGAACTTAACTTGTCCTCTCTATTGTGGTGGCTAGCTCTATCTATAGAGGCCCTGGTCCTCTTCCCAAATATTGAGCGGGAAGGGATCCAACAACGGCCATTTCGAAAGGGGACAGCTAGTACAAGCTATCCTGACTAAAGGTGGTCTTCGCCTCCAAAGGTGCTGGTGATGACGCCGTCTTGGGCTCCACGGTGACCTCCTTCCTATCGTCCTGCTGGTCTTTGTCTTGTTGCACCAATATGGAAACCTTTGCCTGATGCCTCGGTACTCCGCGCCTGCGCTTGCCCCCTTTGCATCAAAGAGTAAACGAGGACGCTGCATGGCTTGGTGCCCGCCTGGTCTTGATCGTCATGGCTTGCGTCACGAGGGCCTCGCGAGGTACCCCTTGCCTTGATCTCTCCGCCTCCTCGCGAGCCTGCCTGGTGAGGCCACTCCTGAGGAGGCCTTGTGTCGTCCGCCCCACGAGGCTTGACCCCTCATGAGGGTCTTGAGTGCTGGTTGATGAAGACGGGCTGTACTGGGCCACTGGTTGAGCCACGCAGCATGCCGCAAGCAGGCAAGTCTGGGGACCCCCGTTCTCAGAACGCCGACAGTAGCCCCGGGCCCAAGGCGTGCTCGGACTTGGCTTAGCAGCAAAGCCAAAGGGCAAGTACGGTGCGCCGCGGGCCCCCACAGCCTGCGGTGTTGGTCGACGCGTGGCGACTGATTGGACGTGGGCGTCTCTGCTTCCCCATGCTGCCCCAATATCCGCCTGGCTAGATGGCCACGACGCTCTACACAGTTATTTCCTCCTTGCTGGCAGCGTGCTTCCTATTCCCCTTTCTTCCCTGTCGGGGAAACTGATCCACGAACACCTATGGGGCCGGCGGACCGAGCCCCTTTCGGTTCTGCGGGGGGCGGAGGTCGCACGAAGAGCAGATCGAGGCGAAGCACACGAGCAGTTTACCCAGCTTCGGAGCTCTCCGGAGAGATAATACTCCTACTGCTGCTTGTTTGATTGTATTGTGTTCTTGCTCGAGAGAGAGCTAAGTGTTTTCTGGCTTGCGAATAAGTCGAACCTCCTCTACGTTGCGCATGGGCCTCCTTTTATATGCTCAAGGGGTCACTGACCGGTGGCAACGTAAACAAGGGTACAAATGTAAAAAGCGAGGTGGTTGGTACAGTTATTTGTACAGTGTTTCCTACCTAACCCTGACGGCAGGGGACAAGGGCATTAAATGCCAGTCTGTGTCGCCCAAACAGTGCAGAAAAGGACCGTTAGGGGTGCCACCGCTCGCCATGATGGTGATCTTGTCAGCTTCGCATGCCACCGCGCACCGCTGGCTGCACAGCCTCCCGCCACGCGCGCCTGGAAAGGCCCCCAGAGCGACACGTTGGTGGATGCGCTGGAGCGTGGGCACAGAGTGGCCGCCTGCTGCGGCAAGCGCCTTGCCGCGGCCGTTGTCTTGTCGGGTCCGGAAGCTTGTCGCTCACCGGGCCCTGATATGCCTTGGTTGGTCTTCCCGGCAATCTCCTCTTGCCGGGGCCTTGTTGCCTTGCCGGGATGCGTGGCGCGTCGCGGCAAGTTCATTGGGATGCCTTGGTTGGCCTTCCCGGCAAGCTCCTCTTGCCGGGGCCTTGTATCCTGAGCTTAAATACTTTGTTCTTGAATGGCTCCAAGGGAACCACGGAGGACCTTGGCGGTCGCCCGGCAAGCCTTGCCGCGGGGCGCTGCAACTGCCCGTGCACAAGTTCGGGATATTAAGGTACCCCTACTCTAGTACACCGATAGGAGCCCCCGGGCCTGGGCCACACACGGTGCCGAGCGCTGTTGGGCCAGGCCCAAAACAGGGCACGGGCACACGCGGCCTGGGCCACACCGAATCTGACTCCGTATCCACCGCGCCCTCCCTAACGGCACGCGTCGAATGCGGTGTCGTGGGAGAGATCGTGGGTGGATTCTTTATTCGGAAGGGCGAAACGTCCGCCCCCTCCCTCTTTATAAGCAGGGGAAA
>NC_041383.1:338350474-338363217 GCF_002162155.2 Triticum dicoccoides | reverse complement strand
TACTACTCCATCTTCGCAAACCTCCGCCGCTCCCCCCTTCTTCGCCAAGCTGAGAGAGAGCAGCGCTCCGCCCCCCATTGCCACCAGCATCACCAACGCCGTCGACCTCCCCCACCACTTCCGCCATGGCTCCGAAAGCCGACAAGGGGAAGGGTGTGAAGTCAGCCGAGGCGCAGCGGCTCGCGGCGCTGCGGAAGGAGCGGGCGATCTTCTCCCCTCAGCTCGGTGTGCAGGAGCTGAGGGAGTACTACTACCTCTTCTGGTCGACGGAGACGCGAGCGCATCCGCGCACGAGGGTAATCCCGGCCGCCGCTTTGGAACTGGCTCCAAACGGGTACCCATTCTTCGCGCTGTTCTTCTATTGCGGGCTCTGCCCGCCCTTCTCGGAGTTCTTCTGCGACATAATGAACACCTACGGGCTCCGCCTCCTTGATTTCACCCCCAACGCCGTTCTGACCATGGCAGTTTTCGCACATTTGTGCGAAAACTTTGTCGGAGTCCACCCCAATGTAGCCCTTTTCCGCCACTTCTTCATGCCTCGGGTCGAGAGACGAGAGCCGCTTGCCGGAGGGATTGCCTGGATCTCGAGGGTCGGCAAGAAGGAAGCGTATCTGGAGGGTGAACTTCGCAGCAAATGGGAGGAGTGGAGAGCGGAGTGGTGCTGGATCGTCGAGGAGAACCCGCAGCCGTTCACTGCTCTGCGCCAAGCCCCAATCGTGCGCGGCAACGATTGGAGCAACGTGGCCCCGGAAGACGACAGATTGAAGATCGCCGTCACCCGAATCCTTCGCCTTAGGCTTGCCGGGCTCACTGTAGGCGCCGTCAGCGCAGATTTCCTTCGATGCCGCATCGCCCCCCTGCAGGAGAGGGGGAGACCCGCCTGGGAGTTCAAGAACTCGGCGGATATAATGCGGCTGCGTCCGGGCCTCAACTACAACTTCACCGTCCTGGAGTTGGATGCAATGCTTCTGGAGTTGTTCAAACGCGACCCCCAGCACCCATTCGTTTTGCCGAGGAGCATCGTTCCATTGTGCAATAATTCATCGCTTGACCGGATCCGCGCCATGATGCCGTTGTGCGATTCCCACGGAATTGTTCCAACTTGGCAAGAGCCTGCGGATGACGTTGTGCGGGTCCGCGCCGACGAGCAAAAGAGCCTTACCCGCGACACCACCGACGCGGAGCTGCAGCGCATCGCCACCAGGACAGAGGAGGCTGCAGCGGCAGCTGCCGCGGGCGCGTTCGGGTTCGTCGTAGAGGAGGCAGAGGCGGCAGAGGCGGCAAGCCTTGCTGAGCGCGAGGAGTTTGCCGGTGGGGAAGATCTTGCCGGCCCTGAAGCTGAGCCGAGCGAGGGCGGCGAGGAAGAGCCCGAGCCTTCAGACAGCTTGCCGCAGGCGGAGCACCCGACCCCGCCAAGAAGGCGTCTCTGCAGGGCCGGGGACGTAGCGGGGCGGCAAACAAGCCAACAGCCGCCAAGCCGTGCGACACGCTCTACCGCGGCAAGCAATGTTGCCGCGGGAGCGCCTCACGCTGCTGCGGCAACTGGAGCGGGATCTTCCCGGTCCACCGCCACCGCCCCTGCCAAGCGGGCAGGGGATCCTACTCCTCTGCCTCGCCGCACCGGAGGGGAGCCAGACTTCGATCTCTCCGCGCTCAGCTCCGACGAGGAGGAAGAAGAGTAAGTTTCTTTTGGCGTTCTTATAGTTCTCCAATCTTGTTGCTTTTATCTGGTATCTGACTTGCTTCGATCTGAATCCATTCCTTTTCAGGATGCTGGCCCAGAGAGCGGCGAAGAGAGCCAAGGCCCCGGTGATTGTCATCGAAGATGATCCCACCGTGTCAGCAGGTGGTGTTTCTGAGACCACCTTGACGGACCCGGCAACTACTCCCCAGAGCAGCCCCCAGCGCAGCCCCCAGCGTAAGTTTGTAGTTCACTTCTTGCTGTCAGGCACGCATGGGTGCTCTCTACTGATATCTTGCTTGTTGATTTGTGTAGGAGCAGAACAGCCTCACCAGGAGGGCCCGGAAGCCACCCCCGAAGTGCCATCTGCTTCGACTATGCCGCCAAGGGAGGAGTCCCCGGCAAGGGAGCGCTCTCCGGCAAGAGAGAACTCCCCGGCAAGGGACAGTTCTCCGGCAAGGGATGGCACCAGTGATCCTCCGGCGGTTGAGACCGCGACCGCAGATCCTAGTACAGGTAATCTTCTTGCCTGAAATCTTCCCTTGGGTTCTTCTTCTTCTGAATTCCCTTTCTTGGATTTTTGCTTGATTTTTCTCCCTTCTTCGTTCTTCAGATCCATCTGCTGCGGAGCCAATGGAGACTGAGGACGCCGGCGAGGAAGGCGCGCGTGGCAGCAACGACGACGCCGCCGCCAACGAAGAAGGGACCGGTGCTGATGAGCCCGCCGGCAAAGAGGCCGCCAAGGCTGCCGCCACAGAAGCTGGCGAGGGGTCGGGCGATCGCACTGACGGCCCTGAGACCGCAGGAGCGCCAGGCACTGCGCCGACCGCCGATCCCTCCGCCGCTGCCGCGGAGCCAGGCTCCGAAGAGCCCCAGCCCGGCGCCTACTTGAAGGCCGGCGAAGGTATCTTCATCAAGCTTCACTAGGCGTCGAGCTCCAGGGCGCCGGTCGAAGGAGAAGCTTTCGATGAGGAGCTGCTCGCCTCCGCCGGGCTGTCGTTGGTCGATGCGCCAAGCAGCAGCAGTGGCGAGCCTGAGGAGGAGCAGCTGCTGCAGAAGCTGCTGTCACTCTACCGCGCACGACAGGCCAAGCTGGCTTCCCGGGAAGCGCTTGTCGCGAGGGAGGGAGTCGATATGGAGAAACGCGCGGAGGAGCTCCGGGGCCTCAATCAAGAAGCCCTCCGGTCCCTGGCACAGGAGCGGGAGCGACTCGCCGAGGAGTGTACAGCCTTCCTTCTCGAGAAGGCCAAAGCTGAGGAGGAACAAAGGCTTGCCGCCGAGAAGCAGTCCGCACGAGAAGGCGAGTTGGTACAGCGGAAGGCCAACCTTGACAGCTACGAGGAGGAACTTGCCGAGCGCGAGCAAGCGATCGGCGGGGCGCTCAAGGAAGCAAAGGACGCCGCCGCAGCTACCGAGGCCGCCAATAAAGAGCTGGAGGTGAAGGTAGCGCAGCTGGAGGCTGATCTCCGGGCGAGCGGCGAGGAGCTCGCTACGCTCAAGCGTGAGCGCGAGAAGGATGCTGCCGCTCATGGTGAGCTGCAAGGCCTTCTCGCAGAGAGGAGCAAGGAGCTCAGCGCCGCCAAGGATTCCAAGGCGGATCTCGAGCTGAAGCTGGCCATGTTGACTCAGACGTTGGACGCCGCCAGGGAGCGAGAAGTGACCTTGTCGGAGAAGATCGAGGACGACAAGGCACTGCCGGCGAGCATCACTGTTACCCAGAACTCATTTAGGGAGACGGTGGAGCATTGGACCGAGGGTCTGGTGAATATCACCGCAGTCATCAACGAGGAGCTGGCGCAGTTGGGGATGGAGGACTTTGGGTATCCTTCCGACGAGCATCTCCAACCCAGCGCCAAGCTCAGCCTGTTCTTCAAGGGCGTGGCGACGGCGCTCCAGCGACTCCGGGAGAGGATCCCAAAGCAGCTGGCCGACGAGTCGCGCAGGATTTGCGCGGGGGCTCTCCAGAAGGTGCTGATGAAGGTGGCCTTCCGCAACCCAGGCCTCAACCTCACCAACGTCCTCAAGTCCTTGCCGCCTGACGCCGATCTGGATGCGCTCAAGGCCCTTGTCGCACCCATTGTGGACAAGGTGAGCGAGATCAAGAGGGTTGAGGGCAATCGTGTAGACTAGGCCGCCCACTTTCTCTTTCTCCTTGTCGCTGCTAGCCATATTATAAGATCAATCTGTTAGATCTGTGACAAGTTATTTTGTAATATAACTCTATTTCTGGTATCAATTGCTACGTTATTTCCTTTACTAGATTCCTTCCTTTGTATGTTTTTACCCTACGCTTTTAGGGAACTTGTCGACGCAGGCACCCGAGCCGCGAGCGCTGAGTACGGGCGTCAGCAGCCTGCTGGCGGTGCCGCTTCCGACAAGAAACCTTGTCGCGGCTAGATGTAGCACACTTAAGTTGTTGAGCGGACTCGAAACAAAGTAAGGGCGCAACTAGCTACGAGTTGGTTCCTCTGCGCATAGGTTTTCCATACAAAGCACGGTCGTTCAAGGAAGATAACTTAAAAATTTAAACCAATTGCTCAAACTTTGGCAACTTAGCTTTTTTGTCGTTTGCTTCCCGGCAAGGTTTCCGTCAAGGCGAAACTTTCTTGAACGACGCCTCTGTCGTTTGCTTCCCGGCAAGGTTTCCGTCAAGGCGAAACTTTCTTGAACGACGCCTGTTCCACATCATTATCTTCTCCTCCCCCCCGGCAAACTTGTGCGCGAGGGAATCTTCCTTCCTTTGAGAAAAAGAAAGAAGAGAAAATAACGACATGCAGCCTTACGGCTCGTTATTGCTTACCGGGGGTAGGTGCTACACAAAGTGTCAGATAATGCATGCAAATATATGAAAAAAAAGCATGAAATTGACAAGATGTGCGGAGCACATGAGCTTTACTTGTGCACGGGATCTGGGCCCGGCTTTGTACAAAGGATTACATGCAACATAGGCAAGACTTGTACAAAAGGTGGTTGCCGGAACAGGTTCCAGCAACCGCGCCCTATGGGTAAAACTTACGAAGATGCTCAATGTTCCAGGAGTTTCTCACCGGAATGCCATCTTCGGTCTCAAGGCGGACAGCGCCGGGCCTAGTGACTCATTTCACCCGATAAGGGCCTTCCCACTTCGGTGTTAACTTGTTGGAATTCTTGGCGGACTGAACGCGCCGAAGAACAAGGTCGCCTTCCGCGAAGCTTCTGGCTTTAACTTTGCGGCTATGGTAGCGGCGCAAAGCTTGCTGGTATCGAGCAGCTCGTACAGCAGCCTGAAGACGATCTTCCTCAAGGAGCAGCGCGTCATCTTGTCGCAGCTGCTCTTGCTCAAGCTCATCATAAGCGAGCACTCGAGGTGACCCGTATACGAGTTCCGTGGGGAGAACTGCCTCCACTCCATAGACTAGAGCGAAAGGTGTCTGGCCAGTGGCTCGATTTGGCGTCGTCCTGATCGACCAAAGAACCACCGGCAGCTCCTCGATCCAGTTCCTTCCGCACTTGTGCAGCCTGTCGAAAGTTCTGGTCTTGAGCCCGCGCAGCACTTCAGCATTTGCCCTCTCCGCTTGACCGTTGCTTCTCGGATGAGCAACAGAAGCGAAGCAGACCTTGGCGCCAAGATCTTGGACGTACTGCATGAAGGTGCGGCTCGTGAATTGCGTGCCGTTGTCGGTGATGATCCTGTTAGTGATCCCGAAACGGCAAACAATCGACCTGAAGAACTTGACTACTGACTGTGCTATCACCTTCCTCACTGGTTCCACTTCCGCCCACTTTGTGAACTTATCGATTGCAATGTACAAGTACTCAAAGCCCCCGACAGCTCGGGGAAAGGGGCCGAGGATATCGAGCCCCCAGAACGAAAATGGCCAGGATAAAGGGATCGTCTGGAGAGCTTGAGCTGGCTGGTGTATCTGTTTGGAATGGAACTGGCATGCTTCACACTTGGTTACTTGTGCAGTTGCATCCTGGAGGGCTGTCGGCCAAAAGAAACCTTGCCGGAACGCTTTGCCGGCAAGTGCTCTTGCGCCAATGTGGTGACCACATATGCCTCCGTGTATCTCCACCAACAGCTTTTGTCCGTCTTCCCGGCAAATACACTTCAATTTCACACCGTTGAGTCTTCTTCTGTACAGTATGCTATCGACAAACTGGTACATACTTGACTGCCGGGCTACTTTTTCCGCTTCTTCTTGCTCTTCGGGAAGTTCTCCTGTCTGAAGGAAATGGACAATCTGCTGTGCCCATGCTGGAGCTTGTGGCTCGACAACAAGGACTAAAGGCACATCTGCTGCTGCGGGAACATCCGCTTCTACGGCGAGCACCTGCGGCTCAGCCGGAGCTTGATGTTCCCCGGCAAGCTTGCCGGAGCAAAGCTTGTCGGGAGCGTCTGCTACGACGGAACAAACCATAAGGCTTGCCGGAGCAGATTGCTCCTCAGCATCCTTGGCGTTGATCTTGGGGACCTTCTTGATGGCGGCTTCAGGGAGCTCTGCCGGAAAATAGTCACCAGAAATCAACTTCCTCTTCTTGCTCTGTCCAGTTGATGGCATCACGGACGGTTGAGTCAGCTTGAGCACAAAGATCCCTGGTTCCACAGGTAACTTTAGTGCGGCGCACTTCGACAGGCCATCAGCAATGTCATTCTGAGCTCTCGGAACGTGCTCCATCTGTAGGCCGTCAAAGTGCTCTTCTAGCTTTCTCACTTCATCAACATATGCTTCCATCAATGGACTTTGATAGTTCTTGTTTACTTGGCGGACGACAAGTTGTGAGTCACCCCTGACAATGAGCTTCTTAATCCCAAGGTCTGCTGCGATCCTGAGACCGGCAAGCAATCCTTCATACTCTGCAGTATTGTTGGTTGCTTGCTCCTTGGGAAAGTGCATCTGGACTACGTACTTGAGGTGCTCTCCGGTGGGTGCGACAAGCAGCACGCCCGCTCCGGCGCCTTGCAGCGAGAAGGCACCATCAAAGTACATCAGCCACTCTTTGCTCGCCTCCTTGACGGGGATGCTCGTCTCCGGAGTTTCTTCATCTGGTGTTGGCGTCCATTCTGCTATGAATTCTGCCAATGCTCTGCTTTGGATAGTTGAAGTACTTTCAAACTTGAGGCCAAAGCTTGACAGTTCCAGCACCCACTCGACAATCCTGCCTGTTGCTTCTGGATTTTGCAGTATTCTCTGTAACGGAAAGCGAGTGACAACTGTGATCTCATGTGCTTGGAAGTAATGGCGCAGCTTTCTCGAGGCCATGAGAAGGCCGAAAAGCAATTTCTGCACACCAGAGTACCTTGATCTAGCCCCCTGCAGATGGGAACTGACAAAGTAAACTGGGCGCTGCACCATTCTCTTCTGCATCTTGTCATGCTCCTGCGCAGATCCATCCTTGTCGGGACCAGAGCTTGTCGGCGAAGCCCCCTGCTTGTCGCTGGATGCATCTGCCGTGGTTGCCGGCTCATTATCTGCCTCCCTCTCTGCCACTAACGCAGCACTAACCACTTGATTGGTTGCCGCTATATACAGCAGCAACTTCTCTTTTGGCTTAGGTGCGACAAGTGTTGGAGTGGAGGACAGGTACCTCTTCAAGTCCTGCAGTGCAGCCTCCGCTTCCGAAGTCCATTTCATTGGACCTGCCTTTTTCAATATTCTGAAAAATGGCAGGGCGCACTCAGCAGATCTAGAGATAAACCTGCTGAGAGCAGCCACGCAACCAGCAAGCCTTCGTACATCCTTGACGTGCTTTGGTGCTTCAATCTCCTCAATGGCTTTGATCTTGTCGGGATTGGCCTCAATTCCCCGCTGAGACACGAAGAACCCGAGAAGCTTGCCGGAAGGGACTCCAAACACGCACTTCTCGGGGTTAAGCTTGAGGTTGATCTTGCGCAGATTTGCAAATGTCTCGTCTAAATCTTGAATCAGGGTCGCCCTGTCCTTGCTCTTGACCAGTATGTCATCCATGTAGGCTTCCACATTTTTGTGCATCTGTGGCTCAAAAGCGTGGTGGACTACCCTTGCAAATGTTGAACCAGCATTCTTCAAACCGAAAGGCATCCGTACAAAACAGTACGTGCCACACAGGGTGATGAATGCGGTCTTCTCCTCATCCTCTTCTGCCATGAAGATCTGATGGTATCCTGAGTATGCATCAAGAAATGAGAGCAAATCACATCCGGCCCTGGAGTCAACAATCTGATCGATGCGCGGCAAGGGAAATGGGTCTTTGGGACAAGCTTTATTGACGTCGGTAAAGTCGATACAAAGCCTCCATTTTCCGTTAGCCTTGCGCACGACTACAGGATTGGCCAACCACGTAGGATGGAGCACTCCTCTGACAAGGCCTGCTGCTTCCAACTTCTTGATTTCTTCTGCGATGAATTCTTGGCGCTCCACTGCCTGTTTCCCGACTTTCTGCTTGACGGGCCACGCATGAGGACAGACGGCAAGGTGGTGCTCAATTACTTTCCTGGGAACACCGGGGATGTCAGACGGTTCCCATGCAAACACGTCGACATTCGCCCGCAGGAAAGCAACGAGCGCGCTTTCCTATTTGGGGTCGAGAGTGGCACTGATGGTGAAGGTACCACCAGTGCCGTCCTCCTTGGCGGACACCTTCTTGGTCTCAGGTGGAGCAGCCATTGCCTTCTTACACTTGCCGGTGGAGCTCGATGGTGCGTCCTCGACGGTAGCGCAGCACTCCGAAGAGGTGCGCTTGCCGGAGTGGGCATCAGGGCTCTTGCCGGACTTGGTCTTCTTCTTCCCCCCGGGAGCTTCAGCGGCAAGTGACTTGCGATCTGTTGCGGTTGTTGCTTCCCGATAGATCTTGTCGGCATAGATAAGAGCATCCTTCTTGTCGCCAGGGACAGAGATGACACTTATCGGGCCTGGCATCTTCAGCATGTTGTAGGCATAGTGAGAGGCTGCCATGAACTTGGCGAGTGCTGGACGGCCAAGTATCCCATTGTAAGGCAATGGAAAGTCAGCAATGTCAAAAGTGACCCTCTCAGTCCTGAAGTTCAGCTCGCTGCCAAATGTTACCGGCAACGTGATCTTTCCCTTCGGCTTGCTCCTTCCCGGGTTGATTCCTTGAAATGTACCGGTCTCTTCGAGCTCACTGTCAGGGATCTGGAGTTTCTGGAGCACCGCGGAGGAGATTAGGTTCAAGCCGGCCCCGCCGTCAACTAGCATCTTAGTGACTTTGAGGTTGCGGATAGTTGGTGAAACCAACATCGGCAAGCACCCGACCGCAGTTATGCAATCAGGGTGGTCCTCAATATCAAAGATGATAGGCGTGCTGGACCATTTCAAAGGCTTGCGTGACTCGACGGGTGGTTCTGCTGCATTAACTTCCCGCACCCACTGCTTGAGCTGGCGGTGTGAAGTATGCAGAGAAGCACCGCCGTCAACGCACAGGACCTCTGTGGCTTTCTGGAACTCCTGCTCATCAGTCTCATCATCATCCATGTCTTCATTGTCGTCGTCATCTTCATCCTTGTCGCAGTCGCGAGGAGGTCTGTCTCCTTGCCGCTGCTTGGCCTTGCCGCGGCGTCCTCCTCGGCCGGGACGTTTCTTGTCGGATCCTCCAGCACCTTCCTGGGCCTTCTCCTTGTCGCGCCTCTCGTATTCAGCTTTCTGTTGCTCAACAATCTGCTCGACTTTCTTGCAGCTCTGGAGATCGTGGCCCTTGGTGCGGTGGATCTTGCAGTACTGCTTGTTGGTGCCGTCCTGCTTGTCGGCGACCGCCACCTCCGCGGCAACCTCCTTGCCAGAGTCACCAGCTTTGGCTTTCTTGGCGCCACCACCGTTGCCGGACTGCTCAACAACTAGCACCTCTTTTCCTTTCTTCCTCCTGTTGTTCCGCCGCCGGTTTTTCTTTGCCGGGGCAGCATCATCACTGTCAGATCCTCCTGCTCCTATGTTCTCTCCGGGGAGTCTCCTCCCTTCCTCAGCACGTGCACACTTGTCGGCCAGGGCATATAGCTCACTGACGTCTCTGATCTTGCACATTGCCATCTCCTCCCGCATCCTGCGGTTTCGCACGTTCTGATGGAACGCGCTGATCACCGCGGCAGGGTGGAAGTCTGGGATGTTGTGTTGTACGCTGCTGAATCTCTGAATGTACTTGCGCAGGGGTTCTCCTTCCTTCTGGGCGAGCAGATGAAGGTCACTCTCTTGGCCATGGGGCTTGTGGCCGCCTGTGAAGGCGCCAACAAACTGATGGCACAGATCAGCCCAGGAGGATATGGAGTTATCCGGCAAGTGCATGAGCCAGGATCTGACGTTGGGCTTGAGCATCAGCGGGAAGTAGTTGGCAAGGATCTTGTCGTCCCGTCCCCCAGCAGCCTGCACCGCAATGGTGTAGATGCTGAGGAACTCCGACAGATGCGTCTTGCCGTCGTACTTCTCCGGTATGTCTGGCTTGAAGTTCTTCGTGCTGGGGCACTGGACTTGCCGCAGCTCACGAGTGAACGCAGGGCAACCTACCGCGTACGGCAGATCGCCTGGTTCCCCTGGCGCATGCATGTCAATAGAAGGCCCAGCGCGCTTGTCAGATTGACCTCGCGCTTCTCTTCGGCGCTCGATGCGAGTACGAGCGTCCTCTTGCTGTCGATCGTGAAGAACTTGGCGCTGATCGCGACGAGCTCGTGGATCCGACGATGCGGTGGAGTCGCTGTCGAGGTGGATCCGACGAGTCGGCGATCTTGGCTTTCGGGGTGGTGATTGCATGGTGGTTGCACCTCCACCAGTTTTGTCGCCACCGGCTCGCGCCTGGCAACCCTGCCGCGGTAGCGACGCGCTCGGCTGCCGCGGAGTGTCGCCGTTGGCGTAGCCGATGAGACTCTGAATGGTGGCCCTCCATTCGTCGATCTTGTCCGACGTCGGAGGGTAATCCAGGAGCAGTTGAGCTCGTGCCAAAGCTTCTGCCGGAGTGGTGGGTGGCAGTGGCGGACGGCGCGAGGAGCGGGATGTGCTCGGACTTCTAACTATGTTAGAAGGAGCATTTTCCCGTCCGGGCGACCGTGTCCCGCTCGTGCTGGCACGTTGGCGTGCATGCTGGTCTTGAGCGCCCCGAGATCCACCAGCTTGATCTTGGCCCAACAAACGTATGGTACTGCGAGTACCATGACGCTGTCGGTCCTGCGCCTCCTGAGATGGGCGCGGAACAAGTGCGGACGTCGAGGTCTGCGCCGCCTTGCCTTTGGGCCTGGCAGCGTCGTGAGCTTCCTCGTCGACGTTCGTCCTTCCGCCGACGTCTACCCCACCACCTGTTTGCTCTGGTGGCGGTGGGATCGACGTGGACGGAACTACTGCCACCGAAGCCTTCTTCTTCGGTGGCATGTTGATGAAGAAAATGAAGATCTAGCTCGTGTGAACGCCGGATCAGGTTCACACAGCCTCGACGCCCCCTACCTGGCGCGCCAAAGATGTCGGGGAAACTGATCCACGAACACCTATGGGGCCGGCGGACCGAGCCCCTTTCGGTTCAGCGGGGGGCGGAGGTCGCACGAAGAGCAGATCGAGGCGAAGCACATGAGCAGTTTACCCAGCTTCGGAGCTCTCCGGAGAGATAATACTCCTACTGCTGCTTGTTTGATTGTATTGTGTTCTTGCTCGAGAGAGAGCTAAGTGTTTTCTGGCTTGCGAATAAGTCGAACCTCCTCTACGTTGCGCATGGGCCTCCTTTTATATGCTCAAGGGGTCACCGACCGGTGGCAACGTAAACAAGGGTACAAATGTAAAAAGCGAGGTGGTTGGTACAGTTATTTGTATAGTGTTTCCTACCTAACCCTGACGGCAGGGGACAAGGGCATTAAATGCCCGTCTGTGTCGCCCAAACAGTGCAGAAAAGGACCGTTAGGGGCGCCACCGCTCGCCACGATGGCGATCTTGTCAGCTTCGCATGCCACCGCGCACCGCTGGCTGCACAGCCTCCCGCCACGCACGCCTGGAAAGGCCCCCAGAGCGACACGTTGGTGGATGCGCTGGAGCGTGGGCACAGAGTGGCCGCCTACCGCGGCAAGCGCCTTGCCACGGCCGTTGTCTTGTCGGGTCCGGAAGCTTGTCGCTCACCGGGCCCTGATATGCCTTGGTTGGTCTTCCCGGCAAGCTCCTCTTGCCGGGGCCTTGTTGCCTTGCCGGGACGCGTGGCGCGTCGCGGCAAGTTCCTTGGGATGCCTTGGTTGGCCTTCCCGGCAAGCTCCTCTTGCCGGGGCCTTGTCTCCTGAGCTTAAATACTTTGTTCTTGAATGGCTCCAAGGGTACCACGGAGGACCTTGGCGGTCGCCCGACAAGCCTTGCCGCGGGGCGCTGCAACTGCCCGTGCACAAGTTCGGGATACTAAGGTACCCCTACTCTAGTACACCGACATTCCCCGAGTCCCTGCTTCCGCTTCCAAACTGACTTGAGCTCTGCCCCCTCCATTGCCATGGCACCAACTAGCAAGGAGAAGGGGCAGAAGCCTCTGTCCTCAACCAATCCGCCCCCGGCAACCATGCCCGCCTTTGGCCGGTCGCTGGTTCTCAATCTGGAGGCCATGGGTGTCACATCCCTAGCTTTACCTCGCACTTGGTCTAGCTTGGTTGTTGCATCATGTTTAAATTTAAAAGAAACTTGAAATGGGGATTGTTTAAACCCTAGCACCAAATGAATTCAAATAGGCTCAAATAAAATCATTTTCAATGAACCCAAAATGCCCTTTGAAAATGTTCATGATTTCTGATAAAGGTGAAAGCCCCTACCAAAAATGATGAACATATTTCTAGGTTATTCCTGGATTTTTGAATTAAATCAGAAAGTATTTGAATTTGGGTATTTAAATGCTATATAATATTTTAAATGTCCAAATAATTCTGAACTTAAGTGAGGGCAGTTGGAAATATTCCAAAAAGAGCCCACAATTATTTTCAGGGTTTTTGAAAATGCCTGAGCATTTTAATTAAGTCAAAACAAATGCAGAAAATTAGAAAACAGAAACAAAAATTAGAAAAGAGAGGAAACCCACCTGGCTTACCTGGCTGCCCACAGGCTGGCCCAGCCCACCACCGCCATCGTCCTCCTGGCGCTAGTCGGCCAGG
>NC_041383.1:338323269-338350188 GCF_002162155.2 Triticum dicoccoides | reverse complement strand
AGCTCGCCTGCCTGCCTGCCATGCCAGCGCGGTGCCTCGTTGCTTCTCCTCGGCGCCACCCTGACCCCTCTAGCCTATCCACTCCTCCTCTCCCCTCCTCTGCTCCCTCCCCGCAGTGCGCCCGAGCATGCTCGTCGCTGCCGCTCGCTGCTGCCACAGCCACCGTCACCGCCTCACCTCACCATCATGTCCCAGAGCTCCGCCGTCATCTACCTCATCGAGGAGACCCGGCCTCGAGCGCCCGCACGCTCTGCACTGCCTTCACCGAGCTCCTCCCCAACCGCCATCGCCGGAGATCCACTCTGCCACCCCATTCGCTCTGGTCCTCCTTTGAGCTCGTCCTCTGCACCGCTGAAACCACCACGAGCTTCTCCCTGGAACCACCCTCTCTGTTTTCTTGTTTGCCCGTCGTAGCTGCTGCTTCACCGACGACCAAAACCCGCCGCCTCCCGTGCTTGCCGCTAACGATGCTCCGGTGACCATTTGGTCCCAGGTGCACCTCCACCTTACTCGCCACATCAGGTAGATAGCCTAGGTGCCACACACGCATCGCCTAGGCCACCGCAGTCGCGTTCCCGCGCATGCCCGAATGCCGGCCGCCGCTGCCGAGCTCGTAGTCGTTGCCTCCGGCCACCACAGGCCCGGCTAGCACCACCTTTCGACGTGCGCCGATGAGGGCACCCCAACGCGCCCAGCCGCGGCTCAAACCGTGCCCCGTAGCGCAATCCCGAGCCCTACCGCCGCCTCTGGCCTCGCTGGCGACTCAACGCCGGTGGGTTTGACCTTGTTTGACCTAGGGTTTGACCCCCCCAGGGTCACTGACGCATGGGCCCGCCCTGTTAATCTTTAATTAGTTCTAGGTTAGCGCAAATTAACTTAGATTAATTAGTTTAGTCCAGACCAGTGGGCCCAGGCCCTAATTAACCTAGGTTAACACTTAACCTAGCACTAACTAACTCAGTTAGTTAACTGAGCCACTGACTAGTGGGCCCCACTGGTCAGGTTTGACCTAGTCAGCCGCAGCTGACCTGCTGATGTCACAGTGATGCAATGTTGATGTAGTTAATAATTTTCTGGATTCAAAATAATTCAGAAAATTCCAGAAAATGCCCAAAACTTCTAAAATTCATATAAATTCAACCGTAACTCCAAATGAGATAAATTATATATGAAAAATGATCAGAAAAATCCAATCTATCCATCTGCACCACTTTCATGCATGATAGAACAACTTATGGCTGCTGTTTAGGCCAAATCTTATAATGGCATTTAAACCTTCACATATGGAGTTTGAATTTGAACCTAGGGTTCAAACCAACTTCATTTAATCTGTTGCTAGTTGTGTTACCTCAAATCACAGCATATTGACATGTCATGATCATGCATCATATTGTGCATTGCATTGATTGTGTTCTTCCTTGTTTGCCAGTATTTGTCCCCTCTCAGTAGACGATGTTCCGACAATGAGATTGATGACATCGATGAAGAGTTATATCATCTTCAGAAGTGCCAGGCAAGGAAAACGCCCATGTTCATTCTGATACGATCCCACTCTCTTGCTCCTACTCTCTTTTACTGCATTACAACAACAACGACTCATGTTTTACTTGGTGCGGTAGTTGAACCCCTTTTCCTCTGCATGACCTGAAATTGCCACAGTAATTAGATGAAACCCACTAGCATGAGTAGGAGTTGTTTGAGCCCTAATGTGCCTACTCATTCTTGCTTGTTTATCATGCCTGCTACTGCTTAGAGTTGAGTTAGGTTTGATTCATCAGGGATGAATTGGAATGGTGTTGAACATGTCCTACTGTGTGTGAGCTAAGTGTGTGAACACGATTTGGTAAAGGTAGCGGTGAGAGGCCATGTAGGAGTACATGGTAGGTTGTCTCATTGAAGCTGTCCTCAGGAGCTGAGTTCTGTGTTTGTGATCCATGAACAGTTACTACCACTCATTGGGATCCTTAATTGACCCTCTCGGCTTCTTAATCACCCTTGTCCTCTGTCCAGGAGTTGCAAGTAGTTTCTGGTGTTTGTAGTATGCTAGAGGCCGTGGGCAGGGCTGACCCGAGGGGTGGGCTATGATGCGGTAGGCACGTGGCACGGTGTACCGGGTGCCCATTTGGTGTCGCGAGAACCCTGCACACATTGTTCAGGGTCGTATGTGGAAACCTCGGCCGGACTCCCTGCGGATGGAACCTGAATAGGCGATAAACCTGGACTAGAGACTTGAGTGTTTAGGTAGGCCATGGCCGACACCCTCGCCAGGCTTCCACTTGAAGGTTGCCAAGATACATGATGTGTACATGGCAGTAAGTGGCGAGAGCGTGTGTGAAGAAGTACACCCCTGCAGGGTTAACATAATCTATTCGAATAGCCGCGTCCATGGTAAAGGACCTCTGGGTTGCCTATACAGTTCATAGACAAGTGAAAGTGGATACTCTAAAATGCGCAAGATAAGCGTGAGTGCTATGGATGGCGTACTCGTAGGGAGACGGGAGCGGATCCATAGTGGTGTATTGATATGGTGAATATGTGGACTCATGTGCGCCACCTCTAAAGAGTTACTTGCAGTCCTAGTTCAGGATAGCCACTGAGTCAAAGCTGGCTTGCTGCAGTTAAACCCCACCATCCCTTTATTGATAATGATGCATATGTAGATAGTTCTGATGTAAGTCTTGCTGGGTACATTTGTACTCATGTTTGCCTATTTTATGTTTTTGCAGAGAGACTTCAGTCTCACTGGTAGTTCCGCGTGGACTTCGACATTTAGCTTGTTACCTCAACTACGATCTTGTGCCCTCGGCAGGATCTGGTAGATAGGCACGCTTCTCAGCCTTTTTCATTTGTAGATGTCTGTACTCAGACATGTTAAGCTTCCGCTTGTGCTTTGACTTGTATGCTCTGAATGTTGGGTCATGAGACCCATGTTTGTAATATCTCGCTCCTCGGAGCCTATTGAGTAAAATACTTGAGTTGTAGCGTCTTGTTGTGATGCCATGTTGTATTTACACATATCGAGCATATTGTGTGTATGTTATTGAAATGCTTGGTACGTGTGGGATCTGACTATCTAGTTGTTTATCCTTGCTAGCCTCTCTTACCGGGAAATGTCTCCTAGTGCTTCCACTGAGCCTTGGTAGCTTGCTACTGCCCCGGAACACTTAGGCTGGCCGGCATGTGTCCTTCTTCGTTCATGTGTCTGTCCCTTCGGGGAAATGTCATGCGGTGTCTACCGGAGTCCTGTTAGCCTGCTACAGCCCGGATTCTCCGGAGTCCTGCTAGCCCAGCTGCTACAGCCCGGATTCACTCGCTGATGACCGACACGTTCGTTGCTGGGTCATGTATGACTGTCCCTATAAGTTAGCGCCACTTTGGGTTCACGACTAGCCATGTCAGCCCGGATTCTTTGTCATATGGATGCTAGCGACACTATCATATACGTGAGCCAAAAGGCGCAAATGGTCCTGGGCCTGGTAAGGCGACACCCGTGGGAATACCGTGCGTGAGGCCGCAAAGTGATATGAGGTGTTACATGCTAGATTGATGTGTCATAGGATCGGGGTCCTGATAGCTTTGGTATCAGAGCCTGACTGCCTATAGGATTACCAAGCCAAACTGGTCGAAGTTGAGTCTAGAAATGCTTTAGTTATAAGTAGGGGAATTGATTGTGGATGGGAACGTAAGGCTCTTTTTACTCCTTATACCTTATGCCCTTCTGATCCAAGTCATCTTATCTTTCCTACGGGGTTAAGAAACTAGGCTTTCATTTCTTTCTATCAGGATCACGTGTTACTAATCCGTAGACATATAGGATTGTTGGATATAAGCCTCAGTTCAGTTCCTACTACCTCCGCGTGTTGATAGCTAATCTCAAAACCTTGATATTATGATGTTCAAGTGGTTATGCCACCATTTTGCAGGATGTCTTAAATCCTTTTGAGCATTTACAGCCATTATGCTGTCCGAGTCATCCTAGGTTTCTAAACAATCTGATACATTTGCAAATCCCTTTCTACCATTCTGAAGTTTCTTTGTGCCTGGTCAACCACACGAACCAGTGTTTTAAGGTAATTTATTGCCTTGGTGCATATGATGGAGTTATTATTATGACCCTAGGTGTCTTAGCTAATCGCCTAGCAATCTAGCTATGCTTTGTGTTCCCAGTGAGATGATTCTGGCTGTCATTCTCGAGAGCATCCCGTGATGCCATTTAATTAGTAGGCATTCTATTCCTGGGTTTTGAACCCGAGACTCACTCTACCTACTTCATGTTGTTAGTGTTTGCTCGTTCCTTTAGCATATTAGTAACCTTTGTGATAATCCTCGGGGTTCGTGGTATATCGTTCCTCCAAATACCATGAACTGCGTATGGTAGAAGTTCTTGAACCAAAAGATCACAACAAGAGTGCTCTCAGTGAGTTCTCCATTCTATATTGTGACTCTGCCAATCCTACCTTTCTGCATGGGTTATCTGGAAGAAACCTATTGAACCTGGTTCGACATACTAATCTATGCATCCACAACTCAGAAAATTGTATGTTCCTTTGAGTTGTCCCTCTTTAGTTGTCTTCTGACCCTCGTCTATCAGTTGATAGTCAGGAGTACTCATGCACTCGGGTTCATCGATGCCTACTACTCTTGGGGTCCGCCAAGCCATTCTATTCGGAATGACTAGGAGAAACAAACTCCAGTACCTCATCCATATCCAGGATTGGGACAAAGCAGTTGTATTCCGCATATCAAATGCAATCCAACTTTTGTTCTGTTCTACCTTGGAGTATTACCATCTTTATATTAAGAATATCATGGGAGTTGCACACCATTCTATGATCTTCTGACGTAGTGATACTTCTTGCCATCATTATTCATTCCTCAGTTCCATGTTGTCGCAACCGGAATGCCGACAAGTGAATCATGATGTGTGAAATCTATACTCCTAGCAACTCTGTTGCTTGGTAGTTAAATGGACAACAACCTCATTCTTAGCGTGTTGATTATTGCCATCAACCTAAGGTTGATCGTGCTACCAGTCCTTATTTCCGGTGCACTCTTTGATCAATGAGTTAGGATTGTGTCAATCCCTTGCTCTTTTGATCATATCGTCTTGCCCTGAAAAGCAAGATTATTCTCGGGCTTAGTAGCATATTGGTGGTTCGTGATTTTCTGAATATCTTCTCGGAAGTATTACCAGGTTTTCCCCTGACCGTTATGTTGAGTTCGTGATCAAGTTGGTTTATTCTTGTAAACCACCCTTTCTCCAAGAATCTGTGTTAGATACCCCGGAGCTAGTTGGTTAAGATAAATAACAACTTGGAGAGTTGAAGATAAAAGCTTACCTGACTTAGTTCATCCCTAAGGGATATCTTGTGTGTGTGTGTGTAGAAGAAAGAATATATCCTCATCAGTTGGTCCTCGTGATTAGTGATTGGATCTATCCTCTTATCCAATCTTTGATTTGATTATGGGCTATCATCAAATAAAATCAGAACCAACGATATTTGTAATGTTGTCTTGCTCGTGGTTGTCCCTCGAGCATACACCATTATATCTTTCTGGTCTGACCAATGCTATCACCTTGTTCACATAACTGTGGAATTTCACTTATATGGAAACGTGGATGAATGCTTGTTGAGCATCGACAACATCCTTATCCCTTCCATGATTTTGATGAACATTAAGCTAGTGTAGGAAACTTTTATAAGCGTTATCTTCATGACCCGCTCATGAAGCATATGTTCAGATGTAAGAACTGACTTCCTCCAGTTCATGTGCATTTGATGCAAGTTGTCGCCATGAAATCGAGAAAGTTAGTTTTGCTTCCTCTTGAATCATTCCAAGTCAGTCATGCACATGTAAAGTATACTATGGCTTGAGAGATTAGCTACCTCCATCCCATCGGTATTTCCTAGCACACCAAGCCACTGATTGATTTGTTCAAAAAAAAGAAGTTCATGCGCTAATCTTGAAGGGCCCAGAAGGACATGCACAAGACTTTGTTATTTTGATGATGGTTTCCAATCAGGACTCGGTAGTGTTTTATTATAAGACTACTATGTGGTCATGCTTGTCTCGGACAACGTGTTCACATGTTGTAGCATAACCAGCTCATGTTTTGGAGCTTACTACCGTAGTCCATTTCCCGAGAATCTCTCAACGCCATCTCGTCGATTTGTGTTGCAAACGTTCATTTTTCTTTCTAGACTTGATGAGTCTGGAATATCTTGACACCAACCAGATCTGAATCCCAGGCAGGTATGATGGTTGGAACGTGTCCCAAGAATTATAATATTGGTCTCTCTGTAATCCGGTAAAGTGGATGTATTGGCCAACACACCCATATGGAAGACCTATGATTGTAGTATATTGATTGAAGAAGTTGGCCACCTCCTCATAAGGATTTCATAGGATTTACTCCCTAGTTGTCCCTTATGGATTTTTGTATTTCCGAAGTCCGACCTTTTACTCGATGTTCTAGATATCAAACCATATCTATGAATGGGATATGCTAGTGCATCAAGGAGAACATTAGAAGTAGAGTGCTAAATGTCTCTCGGTTGATCATCCAGATTTTGTTGCCTTGGCCTCGCTAAGGACAAATCTAAGAAAGTGTTGTCTTCCTTTGCATCTGCATCATATATCACTATTCATCATGGTAGCATGTTGTGTTGCCAGGATCCTTGGCACGGATATTGGTAAAACCTTGATGAATATGGAAATGCTCAAGTTCTTGAGAGCACGCGCCAGCTCTAGGTTTTATCGTCGGCATTAAATGGGATTGCTCCCAGTTTTCTTCGGTTATGCTATAGCCATTCCAACAGTGGAATCGCTCTCTACTGTTGGGTTCCTCCCTGATACGTCTCCAACGTATCTACTTTTCGAAGCACTTTTGCCCTTGTTTTGGACTCTAACTTGCATGATTTGAATGAAACTAACCCGGACTGACATTGTTTTCAGCAGAACTGCCATGGTGTTGTTTATTGTGCAGAAAAAAAGTTCTCAGAATGACCTGAAAATCCACGGAGATAGCTTTTGGAAAATATAAAAAGTACTGGCAAAAGAATCAAGGCCAGGGGGCCCACACCTGATCCACGAGAGTGGGGGCGCCCCCCCTCCCCTTGGGCGCGCCCTCCTGTCTCGTGTGCCCCTGATGCTCCACCGACCTCAACTCCAACTCTATATATTCCGTTTCGTAGAGAAAAAACAGAGAGAAAGTTTCATCGCATTTTATGATACGAAGCCGCCGTCAAGCCCTAATCTCTCTCGGGACGACTGATCTAGAGTCCGTTCGGGGCTCCGGAGTGGGGGATTTGTTGCCATTGTCATCATCAACCATCCTCCATCACAAATTTCATGATGCTCACGCCATGCTTGAGTAATTCCATCGTAGGCTTGCTGGACGGTGATGGGTTGGATGAGATTTACCATGTAATCAAGTTAGTTTTGTAAGGGTTTGATCCCTAGTATCCACTATGTTCTGAGATTGATGTTGCTATGACTTTGCTATGCTTAATGCTTGTCACTAGGGCCCAAGTGCCATGATTTCGGATCTGAACCTATTATGTTTTCATGAATATATGTGAGTTCTTGATCCTATCTTGCAAGTCAATAGTCACCTACTATGTGTTATGATCCGACAACCCCGAAGTGACAATAATTGGGATACTTCTCGGTGATGACCGTAGTTTGAGGAGTTCATGTATTCACTATGTGTTAATGCTTTGGTTCGGTACTCTATTAAAAGGAGGCCTTAATATCCCTTAGTTTCCAGTAGGACCCCCTTCCACGGGAGGGTAGGACAAAAGATGTCATGCAAGTTCTTTTCCATAAGCACGTATGACTATATTCAGAATACATACCTACATTACATTGATGAACTGGAGCTAGTTCCGTGTCACCCTATGTTATATCTATTACATGAGGAATCGCATCCGACATAATTATCCAGCACTGATCTAGTGCCTATGAGCTTTTCACATATTGTTCTTCGCTTATTTACTTTTCCGTTGCTACTGTTACAACTACTACAAAACTGCTATCGTTACTTTTGGCACTGTTGCCTTTATTATCATACTACTTTGCTACTAAATACTTTGCTGCGGATACTAAGTTATCCAGGTGTGATTGAATTGACAACTCAACTGCTAATACTTGAGAATATTCTTTGGCTCCCCTTGTGTCGAATCAATAAATTTGGGTTGAATACTCTACCCTCAAAAGCTGTTGCGATCCCCTATACTTGTGGGTTATCAAGACTAATTTTTGGCGCCGTTGCCGGGGAGAATAGCTCTATTCTTTGAGTCACTTGGGATTTATATCTTTTGTTCACTATGAAGAACTTGAAAGACGCAAAAACTAAGATTTTTCCCTCAACCACGAGGGTAGGTAAGGAACTGCCATCTAGCTCTGCACTAGATTCTCCTTCTGTTTTGAGTAAGCTTGCGACACCTAAACCTGCTACTGCTCTGAATTCTGATATGTCGCATGTTATTGATGATGCCACTTCTGCTATGCATGATACTTATGATGAAACTACTTCTATGCTTGGTACTACTTTGCCATTAGGTGAATTTCTTGATGAACAACTTGCTAGGGTTAGAGAGAACGAAATTATTGAAGATGAAATTATTGATGATAGTGATGATGAAGGTTCTCCCCCTAATTATGAATTGCATGTTGTTCCTGAGGTTTATGTTATGGATGAAGAAGCTGCTAGAGCTATTTTTGCTTGCAATGATAGATATGATCTTAAGAAGTTATTAGCTAAATGGAAGCATCAATCTCTTAATGCTAGAATGAAACATGACCCTGCTTTTGCTACTTCACCTATCTGTGTTACTGATATGGATTATGCATTCTCTGTTGATCCTGAGATAATTACTTTGGTTGAATCTGATCCTTTTTATGGCTATGAATCTGAAACTGTTGTGGCACATCTTACAAAGTTAGATGATATAGCCACCCTGTTTACTAATGATGAGAAGTCTCGCTATTATTATATCCTTAAGATATTTCCATTCTCATTAAAGGGTGATGCTAAAACTTGGTTTAATTCTCTTGATCCTGGTTGTGTGCGTAGTCCCCAGGATATGATTTATTACTTCTCTGCTAAATATTTCCCTGCTCATAAGAAACAAGCTGCCTTGCAGGAAATATATAATTTTGTGCAAATCGAAGAAGAGAGTCTCCCACAAGCATGGGGGAGGCTTCTCCGATTACTTAATGCAATGCCTTATCATCCTCTTAAGAAAAATGAAATACTTGATATCTTTTATAATGGACTAACCAATGCTTCCAAGGACTACTTGGATAGTTGTGCTGGTTGTGTTTTCAGGGAAAGAACAGTCGACCAAGATGAATTATTATTGAATAATATGTTGACTAATGAAAATAATTGGACTCTTCCTGAGACAATTCCTGAGGCAATTCCTGAGCCAATTGAGCCAACTCCTGAGCCTATTCCTAAACCAACTCCGAAGAAGAGGGGTGTTCTATTTCTCAGTCCTGAAGATATGCAAGAGGCAAAGAAATCAATGAAAGAAAAAGGTATTAAAGCTAAAGATGTTAAGAATATACCTCCTATTGAAGAAATACATGGTCTTAATATACCGCCTGTTGAAGAAACACATTGTCTTGATAACCCGACACAAGTAGTAAAGGTAAACTCTCTTTATAGATATGATAAGGTTGAAATCCCGTCTACTAAATTCCATAGCCCTTGCTTAGATGAATTTGATGACTTTATGGCTAGACAAGAAAGTTTTAATTCTTATGTTGGTAGAGAATTAAATAATAATGCTTTCATGATAGGATGCTTGAGTGATTATATGGCTAGAGTTAAAGGTGAACTTAAACTCATTAGCAAATATGCTTCTATGGTTACCACTCAAGCTGAGCAAGTACTTAAAGCTCAAAGTGATTTGCTTGATGAATTAAATAATAAACATGACTTTGCTGTTAGAGTGGCTACTAGAACGGGTAGAATGACTCAGGAACCTTTGTATCCTGAAGGCCACCCTAAGAGAATCGAGCAAGATTCTTAGAGAAATAATGTAGATGCACCTAGTCCTTCCAAAAAGAAGAAAAAGAAAAATGATAGGACTTTGCATGCTTCTAATGAACCTATTGTAGACAGACCTGAGAATCCCAATGATATTTCTATTTCTGATGTTGAAACACAATCAGGTGATGAACATGAACCTAGTGATAATGTTCATGTTGATGCTCAACCTAGCAATAATAATGATGTAGAGATTGAACCTGCTGTTGATCTTGATAACCCACAATCAAAGAATCAACGTTATGATAAGAGAGACTTTGTTGCTAGGAAGCACGGTAAAGAAAGAGAACCATGGGTTCAGAAACCCATGCCTTTCCTCCTAAACCATCCAAGACAAAGGATGATGAGGATTTTGAGCGCTTTGTTGAAATGATTAGACCTATCTTCTTACGTATGCACTTAACTGATATGCTTAAAGTAAATCCTTATGCTAAGTATATGAAGGATATCATTACAAACAAAAGAAAGATACCGGAAGCTGAAACTTCCACCATGCTTGCTAATTACACTTTTAAGGGTGGAATACCAAAGAAACTTGGAGACCCCGGGGTACCAACTATACCATGCTCCATTAAAATAAATTATGTTAGAACTGCTTTATGTGATCTTGGAGCTGGTGTTAGTGTTATGCCTCTCTCTTTATATCGTAGACTTGATATGAATAAGTTGACACCTACTGAAATATCTTTGTAAATGGCTGATAAATCAACTGCCATACCTATCGGTATTTGTGAGGATGTGCCTGTTGTGGTTGCAAATATCACTATCTTAACGGACTTTGTTATTCTTGATATTCCCGAGGACGATAGTATGTCGATTATCCTTGGTAGACCCTTTTTGAATACTGCAGGAGTTGTTATTGATTGCAACAAAGGCAATGTCACTTTTCATGTTAATGGTAATGAGCATACGGTACACATTCTGAGGAAACAATCTCAAGTTCATAGCATCAATTCTATTGGAAAAGTTCCAACTATCATTATTGGAGGTTTTGAATTTCCACTTCCCATTGTCAAGAAAAAGTATGATATTCTTATTGTTGGGGATTTTCATATCCCCCTTGAGGTAACTTAGTGTTATTCGAAATTTCTCTGGTTCCGTGTTATTCGGAATGAGTTTGTTAACAAGACTTGATCAACCTTGTTAGTGGATTCATTTTGATGATCACGAGATGGATGAAACTAGAAGGCACAACCTTCTGTACCCTCTTTTTATTTCCTATTATTTATAATAAATAAAGCAAAAATAGTATTATCTGACTGTTTTCTGAATTGTCTGTGCAATAAAAAAATATCCCGAAAATAAAAGTGCTCCAAATGCCCTGCAAATTTATTATGATTTTTTATGGAATATTTGAGGATTTTAGGCACTGAGAACACTGCAGGGGGGCAAGCAGCTGGCCACAAGGGTGGAGGGCGCGCCCCCTTGTCTCGTGGGCCCATGGTGGTCCCCTTCACTTATTCCTGCACCCACACACTCCATCTTCTTCCCAAAAAAATCCCCATCTAGCTCAAGCACGAGTTCTAGCTCATTCTGCTATGATTTTTGATCTCCTTGCTCAAAGCTCCATTCACAAAACTACTTTGGGAGATTGTTGCTTGGTATGTGACTCCTCCATTGGTCCAATTAGTTTTTGTTCTAGTGCTTTATTCATTGCAAATTTTTGATGCATAGGTGACCCTGTTCTTGAGCTTGCATGTGAAATTTGTGAGGTCCCAAGTAATTCTAATGCATGATATAGGCTCTAGGCACTTGTGGGAGTAGTTTCTATCAATCTTGTTTAGTTTGATTCACCTTTATTTTGAAGTTACTAAAAATTTCAGAAATTTTTTAGAGAAAGAAATATGTCTAGGAGAATGTACCAAGGTGGTTCCTCAACAAAGAGAGGACCTAGGCGTGCTATGCGCGAGCAAGATGATGAACCACCAAGGGAAGCCGAAGTGCGGGCTTGCGAGTGGCCATCAGAAGAGTTTATGGTTAATGCAGGCATCAAGGATGAATTTGACACGTATGTGCGTAATGCCGATCTTGAGGACTTCATACAAGATAAGTGTCCTCAGTACTACCAATTGACTGATTCATTCGTGTGAAGGTTTAAATTTACATCTTCGCGTAATTCTCAGAATGTCTTGTTTGATATTTATGATGAATCTTATACCATGGACCTAGAAGATTTTACTACTACTTGCAAACTCCCGCGGTGGGGCAATGTTCATGAGCCCCACAAATCTGAATATAAAGACTTTCTTGCTAGTATCACTGTGGGAGAATCTAGGGATATAACACAAAGCTACCATAGGGAGCATTCATTTTCCTGCTATACATTATTTTGCTCTATTCATTGGTAGATGCATTAACAGTAAAGATGAAGCATGTCACATGTGTGTCCCTGATCTTTGTGTCCTCAAGAGTGTTGTATTGGGTAATAAAGATTATAACTTGGGGGCAATAGTTGCACGTAGGTTGCATAATAATGGTGTATCTGGAGATTTATTTGGAGGGATTTATGCGACCAGTGTTGCTAATTATCTTTTTATATCCCCACGTGAGGGTGATATGGAGTTGCCTGCCGCTTATTTAGATTTTGATGCTATGCTCAGGCACCATTTTCTTGTGAGGAATCACCAATTCCTCCAGTATCGACTAATCTTTGACAAACGTCGCGCTATCCATGTTACTCTCCCTACTCCTTATCTTTTTGATTACCAGGCAAAACGAAGATGTGTTGTTACCAGGGAGGAGGCAGCCGAACACGAGGAGAGAGCGGCGGTAGCTTGCCAACATGCCGCAACTCAGGATGCATTGGCTGCTGCATCTCAGTACGCCTCTAGTTATAACTTCGGATATCAGCCAGGCTATCCTTGGCATTAGACCAACTTAGGCCAAAAACCCTAAGCTTGGGGGAGTACGTATTTCTCACCGACTTTACTTTCATGCTCATACTATTTCATTGTATTATCCATGCTAGTTTAATTTTCTTTTTCTAGCTTTCTTTTTGTGTGTTTGATAAACCTTAAGAAAAACCAAAAATAATAGTTAGTAATTAAATGAAAACCCAAAAAGATTTTTCGTTCTTCTTTTTGCTTGTTGGGAGCTTTTCCGTGTAAATAGTTTTATTTCTTTTCTTTCCTTTGGGGGTCAAGAGTAGAAGACCATATTGAAAATGTTTAGTGGCTCTCATATGCATGATTGTTGATTTAACTTAGAGCCATATTACTTTGTCTTCTCTCTTGAGTTGAATGCTTGCAGATTCCAGCTTAGTCCAATGCACGAGCACTATTATTATTATACACACCGTTCGGTCGTGCAAGTGAAAGGCAATAATGACGATATATGATGGACTGGTTGAGATGAGAAAAGCTGGTATGAACTCGACCTCTTTTGTTTTTGTAAATATGATAAGTTCATCATTCCTGATTCAGCCTATTATGAGTAAACATGTTTGCAATGACATTTAGAGATTATAGTTGCTTGTGCCATGCTTAATTAGCTATGAGTTTATAATGGTTTATCTTGCGTGCCAACATACTATTAAAATGATTGTGATGTGGTATGATGGGATGGTATCCTCCTTTGAATGAATTGAGTGACTCGACTTGGCACATGTTCACGCATGTAGTTGAAAACAAATCAACATAGCCTTCATGATATTTATGTTCATGGTGGATTATATCCTACTCATGCTTGCACCTGGTGTAGATTAATTTTAATGCATGTTAATGACTATTGTCGCTCTCTCAGTTGGTCGCTTCCCAGTCTTTTGCTAGACTTCACATGTACTAAGCGGGAATACTGCTTGTGCATCCAGACTCCATAAACCCCAAAGTTATTCCATATGAGTCCACCATACCTTCCTATATGCGGTATCTACCTGTCGTTCCAAGTAAATTTGTATGTGCCAAACTCCAAACCTTCAAATGAAATTCTGTTTTGTATGCTCGAGCAGCTCATGTTTCGACTAGGGTTGTCTGTATCTTCCATGCTAGGTGGGTTATTCTCAAGAGGAGTGGACTCCGCTCCTCATTCACGAGAAAATGGCTGGTAACCGGGATGCCCAGTCCCATGATCGAAAAGATCAAAGAAAATCAAAATAATTAAACAAAACTCCCCCAGGGTTGTTGCTAGTTGGAGGAACTCGTTGTTTCGAGCAAGCCATGGATTGATGCTTGTTGGTGGTGGGGGAGTATAAACTTTACCATTCTGTTTGGGAACGGCCTATAATGTATGTAGCATGGAAGATATCGCCATCTCATAGTTGTTGCATTGACACTGAAAGTATACCGCGCAAAATGTTATTCATCTCTATTTCAAAATCGAGCTCTGGCACCTCTACAAATCCCTGCTTCCCTGCGAAGGGCCTATCTATTTACTTTTATGTTGACTCATCACCTTCTTATTAAAAAGCACCCGCTGGAGAGCACAACTGTCATTTGCATGCATTACTATTAGTTTATATTGGGTATGACTTGACTGGATCTCTTTTACCATGAATTACAATGTTTAGTCAGTCCTTGATCTTTAAAGGTGCTCTACATTTATGTTTTGCGGTCTCAGAAAGGGCTAGAGAGATACCATTTTGTTATATCATATTATGATTGTTTTGAGAAAGTGTTGTCATCCGAGTTTTATTATTATTGCTCACTAGCTGATTATGCCATTGATATGAATAAACATGAGACCTAAGTGTTATTGAGAATATGGTTAGTTCATAATCTTTGCTAAAAACTTGAATGCTGGCTTTACATATTTACAACAACAAGAGCAAACAGAGTTTGTAAAAGCTTTTCTTTATCACTTTCAGTTTATCAACTGAATTGCTTGAGGACAAGCAAAGGTTTAAGCTTAGGGGAGTTGATACGTCTCCAATGTATCTACTTTTCCAAACACTTTTGCCCTTGTTTTGGACTCTAACTTGCATGATTTGAATGAAACTAACCCGGACTGACGGTCTTTTCAAAAGAACTGCCATGGTGTTGTTTATTGTGCAGAAAACAAAAGTTCTCGGAATGACCTGAAAATCCACGGAGATAACTTCTGGAAAATATAAAAAATACTGGCAAAAGAATCAAGGCCAGGGGCACACACCCTGTCCACGAGGGTGGGGCGCATGCCCCCCTGTCTCGTGGGCCCCCTGATGCTCCACCGACCTCAACTCCAACTCTATATATTCTGTTCCGCGGAGAAAAATATCAGAGAGAAAGTTTCATTGTGTTTTACGATACGGAGCTGCCGCCAAGCCCTAATCTCTCTCGGGAGAGCTGATCTGGAGTCCGTTCGGGGCTCCGGAGAGGGGGATTCATCACCGTTGTCATCATCAACCATCCTCCATCACCAATTTCATGATGCTCACCGCCGTGCGTGAGTAATTCCATCGGAGGCTTGCTGGACGGTGATGGGTTGGATGAGATTTACCATGTAATCAAGTTAGTTTTGTTAGGGTTTGATCCCTAGTATCCACTATGTTCTGAGACTGATGTTGCTATGACTTTGCTATGCTTAATGCTTGTCACTAGGGCCCGAGTTCCATGATTTCAGATCTGAACCTATTATGTTTTCATGAATATATGTGAGTTCTTGATCCTATCTTGCAAGTCAATAGTCACCTACTATGTGTTATGATCCGACAACCCTGAAGTGACAATAATCGGGATACTTCTCGGTGATGACTGTAGTTTGAGGAGTTCATGTATTCACTATGTGTTAATGCTTTGGTCCGATACTATTAAAATGAGGCCTTAATATCCCTTAATTTCCACTAGGACTTGTGCTTCGCTTATTTACTTTTCTGTTGCTACTATTACAACTACTACAAAACTGCTATCGTTACTTTTGCCACTGTTACCTTTATTATCATACTACTTTGCTACTAAATACTTTGCTGCAGATACTAAGTTATCCAGCTTTGGTTGAATTGACAACTCAACTCCTAATACTTGTGTCACACCCTAGCTAGTCATGCATTAGAGTGTTGCATCATGTTTATTCTTTCACCAGAAACCTGAAATGGGGATGACAGAACCCCCAGCCCCCTCTGAAACCAACTAGGGTTTACTAAAAACTTTTTCAATGAACCTGAAATGCCCTTCTAAAATGCCCATCATTTTTGTCTTGGTTCAGAACCTCTGCCAAAGGTGATGCACATTTTCCTAGGCCATCTTAGGGTTTTTGAATTAAATCATAAATATTTGAATTTGGGCATTTAAAATTATATAAAATATTTAAATGCTCAAATATCTCCAAACTAAAATGTTTCATGTTGGAAATAATCCAACTATGGACCAGGAGTAGTTTGGTGATTTTAGGAGTTGCCTAAGTATTTTATTTAATTCAACAAAGTTGCAGAAGTATTAAAAAAAACAGAAAACAGAAAGAAAATGGGAAAAACTTACCTGGCGCCCAGCACCCGGCCCACCTGCCGGCCCAGCCCAGCGCCGCTCCAGCGAGCTGCTTGCCGGCCAGGCAGGCAGGCAGGTGCCCGACGGCGACCGCAGCGTGCGCCACGCACCTGCTCGCCGCCTCGCCGCTCCCCTCGCCCGGTGACATCGTGGATCGGCCTCCCTCGCTCCCCAGAACCCCCCAGACACCCCCTCTCATCTCCAGCTCCTCCCCCTCGCGCTCCCCCGCCATGGCCGACGCCACCATCGCCGTGCCTTCGTCGTAGCCGTGCTCCCCGCCGCCCGTGCGTCCTCTCATCGTGTCCAGGAGCTCCGCCGCTGTCCACTCCATCGAGCAAGCCGAGCCCCGAGCGCTCGCAACGCCCGAGTCCACCGCAATGACCTCGCCCGAACCGCCGTCGCCGGAGATCCCCTTCAACACCGTCGTCGCTCCGGTCCATCTCCGGCCACACCAAGGGCTTCGTCGCACTCACTGTGAGCTTAGCCATCTTCCCCCCCCTCCTTTGCTTGCTCCCGAGCCGTGTAGCGACCTCCCGGAGCTCAACCGCACCCACCGCCGTGGAGCTCGTCGCCGACGTGCTCCCGGTCATCCTCCGGCCACTCCGCGGTGTCCATCATGCTCACCGTGTCACTTAGCACCTAGCTAGCCACTCCCCGAGCCTCACCGACCCCTCTAGCGTCAAGTTCGTCTTCAGCCGAACCCCGGTGGCCGCCAAAGTCGTCGCCGGCGCCAACTCCGGCCACCCCGACCCCAACGGACTCCACCAAGAGCTGCGGCCCGTCCTCAGCTCCACTCCGGTGGTCTCCGCGACCCATTTGGTGGCCGAAACAGCCAAAACCACTTCCGCCGCCGCGTCGGGCTCGCCGGCGGCTAAACGCCGGTGCAGCCGACCCGGGTTTGACCACGGGTGGGCCCTGGTTGACTCCCCTGAGTCAATGACAGGTGGGGCCCAGCCCTGTTAATTAAACAGGTTTAGTTTTAATTAAACTTTAATTAATCTAATCACACTGACACGCGGGACCCACTGTCAGGTTTGACCCGGACGTGTTCCGTTGACCTGCTGACGTCACACTGACGTCAGGCTGACGCAATAACTGATTTTCTGGAATTAATCTAATATAGGAAATTCCAGAATATAGTTTAAACTTTAAAAATCCATAACTTTTATTCTGTAACTCCAAATCAGACAAATTATATATGAAAAATGATCAGAAAAATCCAATCTATCCATCTATACTATTTTCATGCATGATTAAACAAGTTAACCTGATTTTTAATGCAGAACAAGGAAAAGCACTTTAAAAGGCCATGTTTGAGTTTGAAATTTGAATCTTTGATTCAAAATTGGTTCAAACCCTTCTGGTCTTAGTTGCATTAGCCCAACACACTCATATTGCTATGTTTCATGCATGCATCATATTGTTGCACATTGTTTGGTGATGGTTGTGTATCGGTGTTCTTTGCGGCAGGTTCTGCCTCCGAGGAGTATCGTGATTACCCTAACGAAGAACCGTATCAGTGCATCGAACCATCAGGCAAGCAACCAACCATTTGATCATATCGATACAATCCCATGTTCTCGCTCCTGCTCTCTTTTACTGCATTAAGACAACGCGTTTCAAACTGCTGTGTGCTACGGTAGTTGAACCCACTTCCTCTGCATGACCTGTCATTGCCACAGTAACTAGATGAAACCCACTAGCATGTGTAGGAGTTGATCGAGCCATATGTATGTGTTGTTCCTACCTTGCTATGCCTGCTATGCTTAGAGTCGTGTCAGGTCTGGTTCATCTGGGTGATGGGCTAGAGTGAAATGATTATGTCGGTAATGAGAGTGGTGTGGTGAACACGATTTGGTAAAGGTATCGATGAGAGGCCATGTAGGAGTACATGGTGGGTTGTTTCATTGAAGACGACCTTAAGCACTGAGATCTGTATGTGTGATTTAAGATACAGCTACTACCATGCATTGGGCCCTGAAATATGACCCCGCTCGACTTCTTATTCACCCTAGCTCTCTGTCCAGGAGTTGCAAGTAGTTTCTGGTGTTTGTAGCCTACTGGAGGCCGTGGACAGCGCTGACCGTAGGGGTGGGCTGTGATGCGGTAGGTACGTGGCCGGGTGTACCAAATACCCGTTAGGTATCTCGGGAACCCTGTTCACATCGTTCGGGGCCGTATGGGAAACCTCGGCCGGAC
The DNA here is from genome assembly GCF_002162155.2 of Triticum dicoccoides. Classification (NCBI taxonomy): domain Eukaryota; kingdom Viridiplantae; phylum Streptophyta; class Magnoliopsida; order Poales; family Poaceae; genus Triticum; species Triticum dicoccoides. The sequence continues at coordinate 338,331,534 of NC_041383.1, read as the reverse complement.
TCCCTGCGGATGGAACCTGAATAGGCGATAAACCTGGACTGGAGGCTTAGGTGATTAGGTAGGTCGTGGCCGACACCCACGTTGGGCTTCCGCTTGAAGGTTGCCGAGTACATGTCGTGTAAACGACGGTAAGTGGTGAGAGCGTGTATGAAGAAGTACACCCCTGCAGGGTTATCATGATCTATTCGAATAGCCGCGTCCGCGGTAAAGGACTACTTGGTTGCCTATACAGTTCATAGACAAGTAAATGGAAACTACTAAAAACCTCAAGATAAGGGTGAGTGCCAAGGATGGCTCTTCCGTAGGAAGACGGAGGTGGATCCTCGGTAGTGTATTGAATTGGTGAGTAGTGGACTCGTGTACGCAAAACCATTTCAAGTTGGAGTCTCGTAGGTTAGCCTAGCCAAGAGTCAAAGCTGGCTTGCTGCAACAACTCCACCAACCCTTCTTGATAATATGCATGTATGTAGGATCTGATGTAAGTCTTGCTGAGTACCTTTGTACTCATGTTGCTATAATTTACATTTTTACAGAAGACGCTCCAACCCCTTCTGATGGGTTCTACGTAGACGTTGACATCAATGAGTAGGCTAAGGCCCAGGTGGTGATCCTGAGCTTGTGAAGGACCACGTAGTATAGCTAGGCTTTCCAAGCCTCTTTTATTTTACTAGTTGTCTGTACTCAGACAAGTTACTTCCGCTGCTGGTTTGTATGACTATATGACTTGAATGCTGGGTCATGTGACCCGTACCTGTGTGTATGATTATGTATGGCTCCCTGAGCCTTAAATAAAGTACTTGTGTCGTAGAGTCATGATTGTGATGCCATGTTGTATTTGCACATATCGAGCATACTGTGTGTATGCTATTGAAATGCTTGGTATGTGTGGGATCTGACTATCTAGTTGTATATCTTTAGTAGCCTCTCTTACCGGGAAATGTCTCCTAGTGTTACCACTGAGCCATGGTAGCTTGCTACTGCTCTGGAACACTTAGGCTGGCCGGCATGTGTCCTTCTTCGTTCCGGTGTCTGTCCCTTCGGGGAAATGTCACGCATTGAGTATCGGAGTCCTGTTAGCCCGCTACAGCCCGGTTTACCGGAGTCCTGCTAGCCCAGTGCTACAGCCCGGACCCTCTTGCTGATGACCGACACGTTCGAAGCTGGGTCATGGATGCTTGTCCCTGTAAGTCTGTGCCACTTTGGGTTTACAACTAGTCATGTCAGCCCGGGCTCCTTAACATATGGATGCTAGCGACACTATCATATACGTGAGCCAAAAGGCGCAAACGGTCCCGGGCAAAGGTAAGGCGACACCCGTGGGGATACCGTGCGTGAGGCCGCAAAGTGATATGAGGTGTTACAGGCTAGATCGATGTGTCATCGAGTCGGGGTCCTGACAGCGTTGGCATCAGAGCCGGACTGCCTGTAGGTTCTCCTAGCCAAACTGGTCGATGTCGAGTCTAGAAATTCTTTAGTTATATGTAGGGGAATTGTTTGTGGGTTGGAACGTAAGGCTCTTCTTACTCCTTTATCTTATGACATTTTGATCTGAGTCAGTCTATTCTTCCACCGGGGGTTAAGGAATTAGGATCTATTCTCTCTATCAGGATCACGTGTTACTAATCAGTAGTACCTTATAGGTTTGATGGATACAAGCCTAGTTCAATTCTACTACCACATTATGTTGCTAGGATGGACTCAGAACTTGATATGATGATGTTGAGTGTGTATGAAATCCTTTGTCAAATGTCTCAAAATCCTTCTTGAGCATTTACAGCTGTTATGCTGCCGAAATTTTGCTAGAAATTCTAATGCCTTTGCATTATGATTGTGCTTTCAGATGGCCACTCGCGACCTCAATCAAGTGGTTCGCCTGACTCGATGCCTAGATGTACCCGGCCATACTGCCATGTTGGTCAGGGTAATGACTGAGGCTGGATACCGTTGGTATCCTGAGCACACGGTCGAAGAGCAATTCCGAGACTTTAATCAAAGCCAGTATCTCTGCACTGTCAGGATATTTCCATCTTATCCTGGGTCCACCGAGCCCCTTCACTGCTCCTATGGACTCGGGGTTACTATTGAGATGGCTGTGCAGGACGCCGCCTACTCTATGATGACCATCATGCGAGTCAGGTCTGGCCTATTTCGGGACTCTGATTTCCGGTATATGCCAGGATCACTTCCGGGAGCACAAGGGTATCTCCAGGCTATCTATGCTGACCCCACTCAGGAGGATTCATGGACTCGCACCACTGCTGAGATGCTCAAGGATAAGGACCGTGAAAATCGGGCCTTGAGGTTAGAGCTCTTCAATACCCGTGCTGACCACTGGGCCACATTGACTCGGTTTGCACCGGCGGTGCAAGCTGGATATTCGGATATGCGCGATCTCTATCCTGTGAGATCTGCTCTACTAGACGTGATGGGTTGGCGTGATATAGGAGGCATCACCCCACCTCGCGGTCCCCGCAGGCCACCGTCTGTTGGTCCAAGACCTCATCCTAGCCCCTATGGTCCACAAGCTCCGCGAGATCGTCTGTTTCCGGATGATCATGTTGAGCTTCCAGGCTATGGAGGTGACTTCTATGAGGACTACTACGGATCGGTCTGAGTTAGTGGTAGTATCACTAGTTCGTGTTAGCTGTGTCGTCTATCGTCCTGCGTGACTCGTGGGACATGACCTAGCTGTATCGCCTTCCGGAGGTGTAGAAAAATAATGTATAGGAGCTGGGAATGCCTCCGATGAGATGTAATCCTTTTTTCACCGTAATAGTACTTTGTTTGGTCTTGTACTAAACCCTGTATGGTGTGTATGACGATGGAATAAAGAAGTAGTTTCTGTATCTACCATGTCATACGGATGGTCATCTTGCATTCCGAGTTATTCCTTACATTCTGTATCCTATGTCGGAATTTTATCATCCTGACTAAATCATTGTCTTGTTTACCTAGGATGGTCAACACGCACACTAACCCTGCTCCTCAAGAGCAGGCCGAAGGCAGTGAAGTCAGGAATGCAAATCTGCCTCCTCCTCATTCCCTAGCCGAGGTTATGATGGAAGCCGAAAGAAACAAGCGGGAGACCAACCGTTTGTTGGAGCGTATTGAACAGAACACAGCACACCATCAGCGGACTAACGTGGTGTCACTCAGTGATTTTATCAAGTTACATCCACCCACGTTCCACCACTCCGTCGAGCCTCTCGACGCTGATGACTGGCTTCGCAGTATCTCCCACAAGCTGCGTTCCGCGTTAGTAGCTGAGGCTGACAAGGTCACCTTTGCTGCATATCATCTTGAAGGCCCCGCCAGTCTATGGTGGGAGAATTATGGAGCCATGCGCCCAGCGGGCCATGTCACTACTTGGGCTGAATTCATCGAGGCTTTCCGTGAACATCACATTCCGGAGGGTCTCATGGATCGTAAACGTGAGGAATTTTGCAGTTTCACTCAGGGCCGACTCTCTGTGGATGCTTACAGCAGGGAGTTCGGTAACCTCGCACGATATGCAACTGAGGAAGTTTCTACTAATGCCAAGAAGCAAGCCAGGTTCCGTAAGGGACTTAGTCCTGAGCTTCGCCGCGACCTCCGTCTGCATGAGTGCACATCTTTTCAGAAACTTGTTAACAAGGCCATTAGTGCTGAGACTGGTCAGACTGACTATGACGCAACACGCAAGCATGGCCGTGACATGGGTTCCTCATCCGGTGCGGGTCCTCAGAAGCGCCGCGTGTGGGTGCCCAACACTGCCCTGCCACCTAGGTTCACACCGAGGCCATCCTTCCAGGCGCCTCGCCCCGTTCAACAGTCTGCACCAGCCAAGCCCTATGGGGGTCCAACCAACAATGCTCCTCCACGTACCAGTTCCGTGACTTGTTTCAAGTGTGGGGAATCTGGCCACTATATGCGTGAGTGTCCCCAGACCAACCCCAACCAATCTGCTAAAGCTGTTGGCCGTGGCAAGCCGACAGGGAAAGTGTTCCACGCCAAGCCGGCCACCGCTACACATGGCCATGTCAACTGTATCTCTGCCGAAGAAGCTCAAGAGGATCCCAACGTCGTTCTCGGTACGCTCCTTGTAAATTGCTACCCGGCATCTGTTCTTTTTGATACAGGAGCCTCTCATTCATTTATATCCGAGAACTATGCTCGTTTGCATAACCTCGCATTCTGTGACATGCCATCCACTATGGAAATTTCTACTCCTGGTTCTAGATGGCAGACCTCCAGGGTAAGTTATGGAAATGAAATCCAAGTCGACAGACTTGTTTTCCTTGCATCTTTGATAGCTCTCAAATTTTCAGATATTAATATCATTTTGGGTATGGACTGGATGTCAGCTCATTACGCCAAAATTGATTGCTTCTCTAGGACTGTTCAACTCACTCATCCTTCGGGGAAGATAGTCAATGTCTTGACCCGATTAGCCAATCGACAGTTATATTCTCTTAACGCCAGCCCTTTGCCAGACCTTGAGGACGTTCCGGTAGTCCGTGACTTCCCGGATGTCTTCCCAGAGGAATTGCCAGGTGTTCCACCCGACAGGGATGTTGAGTTCGTAATAGACCTCATTCCAGGAACCGTTCCGATTGCTAGAAGACCCTATAAGATGGCACCACTAGAACTAGCCGAGCTTAAGAAACAACTCGATGAGTCCTTGAAAAAGGGTTTCATCCGACCTAGTTCATCTCCGTGGGCTTGCCCCGTCCTCTTCGTCAAGAAGAAGGATGGTACGGACCGGATGGTTGTAGATTACCGACCTGTCAATTTGGTCACAATCAAGAACAAATATCCGCTCCCTAGGATCAACGACCTGTATGATCAGCTCGCCGGATCCTCAGTCTTCTCCAAGATGGATTTGAGGTTGGGCTACCATCAAATCAAAATCAGAAACGGGGACATTCCTAAAACGGCCTTTGTTACTCGTTATGGCCAATACGAGTACACCGTCATGTCCTTCGGTTTAACCAACGCTCCAGCCACCTTTTCTCGGTTAATGAACTCAATCTTCATGGAGTATTTGGATAAATTCGTCGTAGTTTATCTCGATGATATACTCATCTACTCCAAGAACGAGGAGGAACATGCCGAACATCTAAGGCTAGTGTTGAAGAAACTTCGAGAGCACCGCCTTTATGCCAAGTTTTCCAAATGTGAATTCTGGTTGTCGGAAGTGACCTATCTGGGTCATGTAATATCTGGTAAAGGTATTGCTGTTAACCCTGAGCGAGTTCAAGCCGTCCTTAATTGGACTCCACCTGAATCGGTCAAGCAAGTTCGGAGTTTTCTGGGCTTAGCGAGCTATTGTCGTCGCTTTGTCGAGAACTTCTCCAAGGTTGCTAAACCTCTAACCGAACTCCTCAAGAAAGATAAAAAGTTTGAATGGACTCCACAATGTGAGCACAACTTTCAGGAACTGAAAAGATGCCTGACTTCTGCTCCCGTACTGGTACCGCCAGACTTCTCCAAGGACTTAGTTATCTACTGCGACGCCTCGCGACAAGGACTAGGTTGCATTCTCATGCAAGATCGACATGTAATTGCTTACGCTTCACGGCAATTGCATCCACATGAGGAGAATTATCCTACTCATGATCTAGAGCTTGCAGCCATAGTCTATGCACTTAAGACCTGGCGACATTACCTCCTCGGTAACCGTTGCGAAATATTCACTGATCACCAAAGTCTGAAGTACATTTTCACCCAACCGGATTTGAATCTCAGGCAAAGACGTTGGGTTGAGTTGATCACAGATTTCGACCTAGGAATAACTTACACCCCAGGGAAAGCCAACGTCATGGCTGATGCGCTAAGTCGTAAATCTTATTGTAACAACCTAATGTTACAACAAAGTCAACCGCTTCTCCATGAGGAATTTCGGAAGCTTAACCTTCACATTGTTCCTCAAGGTTTTCTTTCCACCTTGGTGGCGAAACCTACCCTTACGGACCAGATCGTCAAGGCACAGAAGGTAGATCCGGGAATCTCCCGCATCAAGAGAAACATCAAGAAAGGAATTGTGAATTGTTTCTCCATTAATGATCAAGGGGTCGTATACTTCGGAAATCGACTAGTGGTTCCCAAAGTGCGAAACCTGAGGCGATTGATCCTTAAGGAGGCTCATGAATCTCCTCTCACCATTCATCCCGGTAGTACTAAGATGTATCAGGACCTACGCCAGAGGTTCTGGTGGACTAGGATGAAGAGAGAAATTGCTCAGTACATTGCTAATTGCGACGTCTGTCGTCGTGTAAAAGCAGAGCATCAACGGCCTGCTGGCACCCTTCAACCCTTAGCTATTCCTGAATGGAAATGGGATAAAATTGGTATGGATTTCATTACCGGTTTTCCCAGGACCAAGAGAGGGAATAATGCTCTCTTCGTCGTTGTCGATCGTCTTTCCAAAGTAGCCCATTTCCTACCTGTTCGTGAGAGTATAACCGCTAGTCAATTGGCAGACTTATACATCTCCCGGATAGTGTCTCTCCATGGTGTTCCTTTGGAAATTAACTCGGATCGAGGAAGTATTTTCACCTCTCGATTTTGGGAAAGTTTCCAAAATTCTATGGGAACCCGTCTCTCCTTTAGCACCGCTTTCCACCCTCAGTCGAGTGGTCAAGTGGAACGCGTCAACCAGATTCTAGAAGACATGCTTCGAGCCTCTGTTATCTCATTCGAAATGGATTGGGAGAAGTGCCTTCCATTTGCCGAATTCGCTTACAACAACAGCTATCAATCTAGCTTGGGTAAAGCCCCTTTTGAAGTTCTCTATGGACGACGGTGTCGAACACCCCTTAACTGGTCAGAGACCGGGGAAAGACAATTCTTTGGCCCGGATATGATTCAGGAAGCAGAAGAACAAGTTCGCATCGTTCGTGAAAAGTTGAAAACAGCCCAATCTCGTCAAAAGAGTCAATATGACCGGAAACATAAGGCTATGACTTTCGAGGTTGACGAGAAGGCTTACCTTCGGGTTACCCCTCTGAAGGGAACCCATCGTTTCGGTATCAAAGGCAAATTGGCTCCTCGTTACATTGGACCTTTTCGCATTCTCGCCAAACGAGGAGAAGTTGCCTACCAGTTGGAACTACCTCCGCACCTCTCCAGAGTCCACGATGTCTTCCACGTTTCTCAACTCAGGCGTTGCTTTTCGGATCCTATCCGTGGAGTGGACTACGAAACGCTTGATCTCCAAGATAATCTTACATATCGAGAGTACCCCATTCGTATCCTCGATCAGGCCGAGCGTACCACTCGATGTCATAATATCAAGTTTCTCAAAGTTCAATGGTCGCACCATTCTGAGGATGAAGCAACTTGGGAAAGGGAGGATCGTCTTCGACTTGAGTATCCCGCCTTCTTCCCGGAGGAACCCAAATCTCGGGACGAGATTCTTTTGAGTGGGGGTGAGTTGTCACACCCTAGCTAGTCATGCATTAGAGTGTTGCATCATGTTTATTCTTTCACCAGAAACCTGAAATGGGGATGACAGAACCCCCAGCCCCCTCTGAAACCAACTAGGTTTACTAAAACCTTTTTCAATGAACCTGAAATGCCCTTCTAAAATGCCCATCATTTTTGTCTTGGTTCAGAACCTCTGCCAAAGGTGATGCACATTTTCCTAGGCCATCTTAGGGTTTTTGAATTAAATCATAAATATTCGAATTTGGGCATTTAAAATTATATAAAATATTTAAATGCTCAAATATCTCCAAACTCAAATGTTTCATGTTGGAAATAATCCAACTATGGACCAGGAGTAGTTTGGTGATTTTAGGAGTTGCCAAAGTATTTTATTTAATTCAACAAAGTTGCAGAAGTATTAAAAAAACAGAAAACAGAAAGAAAATGGGAAAAACTTACCTGGCGCCCAGCACCCGGCCCACCTGCCGGCCCAGCCCAGCACCGCTCCAGCGAGCTGCTTGCCGGCCAGGCAGGCAGGCAGGTGCCCGACGGCGACCGCAGCGTGCGCCACGCACCTGCTCGCCGCCTTGCTGCTCCCCTCGCCCGGTGACGTCGTGGATCGGCCTCCCACGCTCCCCCGAACCCCCCAGACACCCCCTCTCCTCTCCAGCTCCTCCCCCTCGCGCTCCCTGTCAGGACCCCGACTCAATGCCACATCGATCTAGCATGTAACACCTCATATCACTTTGCGGCCTCACGCACGGTATTCCCACGGGTGTCGCCTTTCCTTTGCCCGGGACCGTTTGCGCCTTTTGGCACACGTATATGACAGTGTGGCTAGCATCCATATGATAAGGA